>NC_141141.1:74968682-75269547 GCF_053477565.2 Lygodium microphyllum
TACTAGGTAGGAAGAGAGTAAAAAATTGGGAGGTGGTACTCACGCCAAAATTACTGGAACAAGCCTTAGGTCTCCATCGCGGATCGGGGGAGCAAGGTAAACCCTTTGAAACTCATCTGGTAAATGAACGATGGAGTGATAAGCTTATAGTTATTTCCCATGGTCTGATATTTCAATTATTTGGGAGGAGGATCTTAGGATCCATACACAAGTTGTCCATCACTTGTTTGCTTACAAGAGACCCATCACCCATACAAGAAGGATACCCAAGTGCTTTATGGAAGATATCCTATTTGGTAAAATTGCTAAGGGGGATTTGAATGATTTTTGGTTGTAAGAAGACCGTGACTCCCTTGCAAGGGCACATCAAACCCTCCCCAAAAACCCTAATGAGTAGCCTACCATTGTTGTGCCCAAGTATTTCATAATCAATTATGGCAATTCTCTCACCAGGGTCATCATTATAGCCTTAGGACTCTCTAAATCAATGCAAGTGGACCTAGATGTGGGACAAATGAGAGGCAAGAGACCAAGAGAGGAACAAGGGCAAAGTATGGAGGAGTCCATCCAAAAAATACACTTCATGATCCATATATGCACCCTTTACTTTTAAAAACCTTCATACACCAAATTGATGAATGTTTTTGTACCAAGTTATTGAATGGAGGTTTATTTGTATATAAAAGGATTTTTCAATGTGAAAATTATTGTCCCAAAAAAAAACATTGGATCATATTTTATGAGAATATAAGAAATATAGTAGGAAAAAGAAAATGCACCTCAATAAGTATAAGTGGTCCTCATAGCAACATATCTCAAAATGTATTCACTAGTTTTTTTCAACGACCTATGGATGTCTAGATTACTATCCTGAGACATCTTTGCAAAATTTGTTATAGTTTTAATGCTATGAATTTTCTACAAAAGGCTCAAAATGCCACAAAAATGGAAATTTCCCTACAAGACTAGTGTTAATAAATTGTTAGGTTTTCATTTAGATTATGTTTTCTATATCAAGACTTCTACATTACTATTAGACAACCATCTAGAAAATTGAGTCATATATGGGTTGCCACATCAATGGAAGGGACAAAAGCCAAAAGTTTCTCTCCAACTTTGATATTATCCAAAAAGTTGCAATATGGAAATGTTGGAATGAATTGTGTAAATGTAAAGCCAATGTCATTAGTGATCATCTTATGGCAAATGATTGTATAAAGGTTTGGATAGAGCTTGATAACTTCACATGACTATTGAGGAAAAGTAGAAACACTATGAGCTGTTGTTTAGATTTCAAGAAGGTGATAAAAAATTTCCTGGAACCAATTTAAAAGCTTGGGTAAAATAAAAAAACACATGACATTGTACTTGGCAAGTATTATCTTTTACTACTTTATCTAATAAGGTCATTGTGAATGTGAAAAACATAAGGTATGAAGAAGTCCCACTACCGAGCAAGAACATTCTACTTTAGAAGCACAAGATGCGGTGGTGGGACAACAAAAGAAAAACCCCTCAGGAAAAATCAAAATCTCTTTGTGAAACAATCAATGCTTTGTATAGAAAATAACTTCAAAATGTAAGATTCATAGAACTATCTTGCAACAACTGTTTGGTCCCTAAGTGATGTAGTGTCTTTGATTTCAGCAATAATACACTCGAGATCGAGTCTTGATTACCTTTCTATGCTTGTTTGAAGTGATTGCAAATGTTTGGGCTTTTTAGATCGATCATGGAAAAAAGTGAACACTATCCAAAATCTAGATGAAAACCCCAAGCATTAACAATTATGCACATATCAAATGTGGGTCAAGTTTTTAGCCATGTAGATGAATGACACTATTTTGTTTGTAAACAAGACATTGAAGAGTTTTTGAGGGCATTGCTCATAAATTAGACATTGAAGGCTATGTAGATGAATGACATTATTCTATTTGTAAACCACACAATGCATTAAAATCACAACATCCATGTTTAAGTTAAAAGCTTAACCATACTTTGCAACATATTGTTAAAATTTTAGTTCTTCAAAAAGGATTTCTATACACATTTTTGTAAATATAATCAAAAGTTGCAAGTTATGCGTGGAATGAATAGAATGATTTTATCTTGGTATTAGTACATGTGGAAATATCATTCATACAATTGGCAAGTGAAAAATTTCACATCCATAACAGACTTGTAAGTCTCAAGAAAGAAATTTTAGATTTGATACATTACTTTGCCTTTTGGACAAAGTACTATCGATGCTAATGTTCTAATTCTATTTGTGCTGGACAATGATTTTGATTATCCCTCACTACAACTCCACATATATCACCCCCACCCCGCACTACAACTCCACATATCACCCCCGGCCCTCCCCCAAATTATCCCTCTATCGCACCCCCAATATCCTTGCATGTATACTACTTTAGCCTCCCTTTGCACTGTATATTTCCATTACTCATCATAATTTACTATATCACAGTTTGATGTTTAGTGATGATCATCATTATATGTCATGGTTAGTGATGATCATCAATTGACTTTGGCCACAACACATGTTAATGTATCTTTCTTTAATCTTCTTTCTTCACACTCATATGCATATTTTCTTTGATATAGTAAGAGTGGGGAAGATGTTATGACACTAGGCAATGGCAACCATTTTATGCTTGATTTGGTTCAACAAGAAGCATTCCATAGTTGCTACATGCTATGAGACTTGGTATAGTGCAACCTTTATAGCTATTTCAAAGTTGTGGCTACATCGTCCTTTGGCAAATCTTGGTGCTAGATGATCATCTCTTATCATTACATACAGTGATAGCTAGATTTTTATGTTGATTGTTTAGAATCCTATATATTATGCACACACTAATTAAGCATATCGAGGAACATATCAACAAGATGCTACATGCATGGGAGATAGCCTTGGCTTCCATGTTCGCAATATATAACAATGAGAAATATCTTTTTATGGAGGCTACTCTGAGAGGAGTTTTAAAACTTATGCATGCCTTCAAGCTTTATCTTTATTAGGGATTGATCTTGTACTTCTTGTATTGTTTGGATCTTGTTCAGATCATTCATTTTAGGGGGGTTTCTCACAACGGGACTATGTCCCTTTTAGTCCTTTTGATGCGAATATGCTGTAGTAACTATTTAGGATAATTGTACTTTTATAGAGTTTGAGGAAAATAATGAAAAGCATGCAACATTGAAGTTGACATGCTCTTTTTCCTTTAATGTATATGAAGGTCCACTTGGAGCACTTTTAGCAACATGTTTACAAAATGAGGCAGCTCAATATAAACCTTACGTTAACATTTTACAAAAGCTAGTTTTAGCACAGTGCTATATGCTGTATTACCAACCAAAACTTTATTATTTCCACGATATTTGAATCAAATCTTCAATTTTCCAAAATTTTCCTACTTAGGACGTTCTTTGAGAATATAGGCATCTCTCTCCATAAGGCTACACTTATCCTAATTGCCTACATTTGCATATATAGGAAATCACATTTTCTAGGTATACAAATGGCGAATTATAGGATCCTTGCCTACATTTGCATATATGAAATTACATTTCCTAGGTGTATTATATGAAAATTACATTTCCAAGGAATATGCAGGTAATATTATAATTCCTTGTCATCACATATAGGAAATTGAAATCCCGATTTATATATAGGGATTGCGTACATATATATGTAGCAAATATGGGAAAATGTCATAGGTTGTGTGGAATTCCCTACATAGAGATTGAATAAAAGCTCCTTGTGAAATGATGGTGTGATCTCAGCGATCGAGTGGTGATGAGGACGATGCAAATGTCCTATGGCATCTTGGAGAGGTGCATTGCCCTAGATGCCATAGGACGTTACTTTCTAATTTCCATGAATCAAAATAACTTGAACAACACCTTGATCCTTCCCCTTGATAAGATAGTCCACATGTAATGCATTAAAAACACAATGTTGAATAACCTTAATAAAAACCTTAAGCTCTTTTTAGCCTTGTCATGCTCTAGAAAGCATGTTCTCACTGAGCGTGAGATTTTTTATTAAATTTGGTAACGTCACTGTGCTTGTTCCAGAACTTTGCCTAGTATCTTTCTCTTCATTCAGAGGCATGCTATTGATCTCTCCAATCCTAAACATGCTTCCTTACTAGGACGAAATATGACATTTATGTCTAATGATGCTTGGAACTAGAAATACAAATCTTATCTAGCATACATATTGTAGTTACATTTATCTTCATAACTATTGATAATTTCTATGATGGTATTCAAGATGTAGTGTACCTCCTAGTGCCATGGATATCTCGAATGTCTTTATAGTAGTTTGTCTCTAATTTTCACAACCTTTATAGTGACCAAATCTAATGAAGAGACCTTTGGTAGGACCGACAAAATTCTCTTTTTGTGGATGCCCATTCGTTGAAAACATCAATGGGAAAATAAAGTATAAAATTAATTGAGAGCATTATCATGATATTTGTGGTCCTCCCTTGTTTCCTATTAAGATAATACTAACAAGAGCATATAATTGTCAACTCACAAACATGTGATGTGCGGGTGGGCTTGGGGTTCTCAATCCATCCATATTCATCTATTCATAAACCTTTTTGGAAGACAAGCATGAGGGAACTATCAAAGCTAACTAGAGGTTTTGAAATTGTGCATAGAAGTACAATAGAACATATGTTGGGATGTGGCAATGGCGAGTCTTTTTCTACTTGACTTATAATTGCTTGAGTAGCTTTGGGGATAGAGGGGCCAATATAATCACATTCAACAGATCCTATGCAATCTTTTATTATTTCAATTAAATTTATAGTTTTCATTTTTATGGTTGAAATTCATACTCCTTTGTTACTAACAAAAAAACTATCATTATTTTGGATTTTTAAGAAACATGCATTGTTATAGACGAAGGGATCACATGATATTAATGTTAGAGGCTAATATATTCAATCTCAAGGATACATTATTTAAAGGTTTTAGAATATGAAAAAATAAGCAACCGATTGCTATATGAATATTAAAGTATGCACTACAATTTTAAATGGGTTAAAATGATGTGTTGATTTGAGAAAGTATCATAGTAATGGGGTAGGATGCATGTTTCTTTTAGAAAGTGTAAGCTTATGAGCACCTTTATGCTTTCAATGAATACATTGGTAAGGTACAATTGTTCTCTCTGCCATTTATTCACAAAAATATTTTTTCTAATGACCCTCTTGCAATGAATCTTTTGTTATTGAGCAAACCATTACCTCATTTCCCCATTATTGTGCTTGTGTCTTTGTGCATGTGTGTAAAACTCCACAAATTTCCATGAAGAGCTTCTCTCTAAAACATGGAAAGGTCTAGGAAGCTTCCTTGTGACTTAATTGAGTAACTCACTTGAATTATAACACCCCATGAAAGCTCCTAGAAGTTTCTTGTTTTTCTAATTGATTTTTTACAAATTAAAACTTATTCTTGTGTTGATTGGTTATTACAAAATCAAAATTGAATAGCCTAGGGAACTTCTAGTATGTTTCCTCATTGCTTTATTGATAATCCCAGTAAATTTCTAGGAAGTCTCCTCGTAGCTGCTTGACTAAGCATTGGGAGCATAAGGACATTCAATGATGTTTAGTAAAACCACACAAAAAGAGGATATGGATTTGCAAATTATCAATTTAAACTGAAAAGAGAGGGTTTAAAATAACAAAATGCGAAAGGTGCACAACATCAAATACGTCATGATCAAGAGTGAGTTGCGCACATGCCGAATCGTTGTGATGAACGTTTCCATTTTCTCGATCAAATATAATGCCTTCGTCCTACTTCGTCACAGCTCCCTCACTATACATTAATCAGTCTTGTACCTGCACCTTTATCTTTTGCATCTTTATCTTCAACACCTTTGCATCTTTATCTTCAACACCATTGCTGCTGCAATTTCTTCAGCTTCTCTTCCTTCTTTGGCAGTGTTTTGATCTTTCATCTCAATTATGCCGCCGTCTATTAGTCTCACGACAAGTTGGCCACCTCGAAAACACTTTGTCTTCTTTTTGATCCTTTGCTTTATTATAATTTGATTTGATGTGTTGTCTCCTCCATATATTTTGTATACCATATTTTACGGCAAGCCTAGTCCGCTTCATAAGCCCTTGAAATACATTGCAAGTCCTTCTATAAATTAAATCCTCTTGACGAATTCATCGGTTCAACTCCCCCAATGTCTTCAATGACTGATATTTCCTTTATATGAGCCTTGCTTTGTTCATGCGATGTGTCCTAATAGAATTATGTTTTGAGATAGAACTTCGTGCCCAACCATTCATGATTTGAGAAATATGCAATATCAGATCTATGATATGCAACCAATCAATCAATGCTCACACAAAAAAATGGACATACTAGAGAAATTTTGCTTAGCCTATCTACATATGCTCGTGCATCATGCATCATGCAAACAAATTTCCTTGATTATTCAAATCCTTAACCTCACCTCTCAACTCTCAGCAAGAAAATATGTCATACTCCACTCTACCCACCTAATTTCTCACAATCACTCAAGAACATGATGGTCTTCAAGATGTTGGCCAGATCAAAATAACCCATCTCATAATTGTCAGTGTCCTTCACAACCCTCAAACTCACCCAACCACCTTACCCACTCTACCAAAGATTGCTAACTTAGTGATGAACATCCCAACTCTCCTGCATGCAAGAAAACAGTGCATGCTCATTGACAGGCGCTCTCTCATGTGCGCGTGCATCTAAGATTTACTGCATATAGCTGCAGTAGGCCTCATGCCATGCTAGTGCTCAATAATGGTGCAAAACGTGCATAAAACCCAACCCATGGCATGGAAGTATTTGAATAATTTAGGAGACAATCCCGGAGTGTAGTGCAATAGAAAAGTGCAAAGTGACATACTCGTGAACCCATAATCCCCATGATGTGCAAGAGTCTTAGCAAGAAAACAAATCTGTTTCACAATGTTTAGCAGCTACTGGCAAACTCCAGCTCCAAGTTGTCCAAAAAAATACCAAACTCGACCAAGGCTATCAAGTTTCCACACTCAACAAGCCAAACAAAATGATAGAAACAAATCCTAAGCTAGAGAAACATTGAAAATCCAATTACAAAACAACAAAACAAACCGTCATGCAAATACCTAAGCTAACAAAAACCAAACCTAACTACACTTTGACTAGGGATTTTCAGTTTTCGCAAAAACACTTGACAATACGTTAACCAATATACTCACACTCATATTCAAAATCCTACATCCTTATCAATACACTCATACTCATACTATAAACCCTAAATAATAACTCACACTCACACTTAGTGGTCACTCACACTACCGTTCACTCACATTCAAAAGTCACGCATTCCTCACACACACACAAATATCCACACTCACTCACTCTCTGTAAACTCACACGTCTCCCTAAACCCCATTCCCTCACTAAGACACACACACACACACATCACACTCCCACACACTAGTTCACTCGCATACATTAGATCACTCATAGAAAATGATTCACTCCCACACACTAGTTCACTTGCAAACATTAGATCACTCACACACATCGGGTTCACTCCCACACATTAGTTCACTTGCACACAATATTTCACTCCCACAAACTAGTTCACTCACATACATAGAGATCATTTGCACACATTTGCGTTCACTCCCACACTCCACACACACATACAATACTTCTCCAAACACACACTTGTCTACTCTTGTACAACCTTGATTCCTATTCATTGCATCTAGGTGCATCTAAATGTCTTGTTTTGTCTAGCTTTGCACAATCGCCTCTAGGAGTCTTGTCTTTGCCTCTTGCATTAGGTTAGTCTTCATATTTTTCCATCTTTGTGATGACAGTGTGGCTTTGTGGAATTCTTTGCATGTGTACTTTGAATTTTGAAGGGAAGAAAGCCTGATTTTACACACCTCACTATCTTAAAATTTCCAATGTTTTCAAGTAACTTGCAAACTTTTCTATTAAAAGGATATTATTGGGGAACATCCTAAAGGCATTAAGCATTGAATAAGAATTTTGTAAAGCTGAAGAAAAGTACACCAGGCAACACCTTCTCTCATACTCTAGAACACTTTGTACCACTTCATGGCTTAGGCTCCACGCTTTCACTCATTTTCTTGTATGCACTTGTGAAATGACAAAGTAATCCCCTCTCCCCCTTGAGAGAAAATCCTTAGCCTTGAACCCACCCAAACCATATCACACCTTAAATCCTCTCTTGCCATAGGATCAATCCTTGAGACCACACCTCTCACAACTCTTTGTGATCAAGTGATTGACCTCATCAATCACGAAGCCTTAGGTCCCCAACCTAATACAATGGACAAGGCTACATTTCTAGACTCTCTTCCATGAGATGTTCGAGGATCCTCGGAAAACTACCAACAAGCTGCCTGCTTTGATCATGCATGACTCTTCCCTATTGACTTAGAGGAAAAATTCATGACCCTTAAAGATCAAGGAGCCTGTGCTTTTAGCAAGATCATTGAACTCGAAATGGACACAAAGTAAAAACTTTTTGACATGAAATCATAATTAGATGGGATCAAGAACATGTTATTGAATGTAGGAACATCAGGATCAACCATTAACACCCTAATGGATCTCCTTCAACATAGGCTCTTTGATCACATAGATCTACTCACTGTAGGAGCTCATATGGCCCAAACATTGCTGACTAGGATGGGTAGTAACACACCTACACAAAGTGAGACCAAGCCAAGGTACCCCTAGTGGCTAAGAAAATTGACAAGTATCATGCTAGAGATGACCCATACATCTTCATAGAGAAAATTGAGCAAATTTGTGAGGCCAATAACCTTATAGGAAAGGCCAAGCAAGCTCAAGCTTTTGGGCTCTGCACAGGTGAGAAGGGTCATACCTGGTTCACTCACCTCAATGTAGTTGAGAAGGTGCAAGCTTTTGGGGAAGGGTCATACCTGGTTCACTCGCCTCAATGTAGTTGAGAAGGCTTCCTTCACAGCTCTTAAGACCCTCTTCATTAAGCCGTTTACAAAGGTTATCTACGGAGACAATTTAATTGACGGACTCGTGAATATAGAACAATAGGATAAAGAAGGCATGTGGGTCTATATGTCTCATTTGAGAGGTCTCTACAACACAATTTCATTGGACGAAAAATGAACTACTAAAGTAGTCATGAAGGCTTTCATCAAGGGTATCAATGATGAAAACCTCTATGAGGCACTAGCTAGCAACTTTGTGCTAGATTGAAAAAATCTCAATGGAGTCTTATATGAAGTGATCCAAATAGAGAAGCTAGACAAGGAGAGAACTTGTGACAAGAAAGGAAAAGGCTTAGAATTTGTCTCCCAATCTAGTAGAGGAGAACTTGAGATAGGAAACATCCAAACTCAAAATCTCATAGCCAACGTAATGAAACAACAATAAGAGCTCTTGGAAATCATTGAATTATTTAGGCAGGCTTGACCATATCAACCCTAAAAGCAAGATTCATTTATGAGATTGAGCATACTAAGAGGGTATCACCCACTATCATGGTACTAAAGAAGAATCACAAAATTTGAGTATGCATCAATTATAAGAAGGTCAATGCAATGAACAAACATGATCACTATTTGATGCCCTACATAGATTACATGATTGGGAGACTCATTGGAAATGAGGCTTATAGCTTCCTTGATGGATTCTCCAAATACAATCAAGCTCAAGTTCACCCAGATAACTGACACAATACTTCTTTTTCCATTGAGAGTGGGGTGTCTTTGCTTACATTGTCATGCCATTTGGGCTGACCAATGCACCTGACACCTTTCAATGATTGATGTGCACCATCTTTAAAGACATGTTGCATAAGTGGCTTGAAATCTTTGTTGATCACACGACCTCTATGTCCATACCAGTAGATGGAAAAGCACTTAGGCAAGCTTCACCTTGTGTTTGAAAGATGCCGACAATATCAGTTTTCCATCAATCCATTGAAATGTCAAATTTGAGTAAAGCATGGAATTATTCTAGGACGTATTGTGTCCAAGAAGGGAATTGCCACTAATATAGTTAAGATCAATGTTATGTAGCTTCCACCTTCACCAATTTGAAAGGTGTTCAATGCTTTCTTGGGCATATTGGTTGTTATCACCACTTTTTTTGAACTATACTACTATTGCCATGCCACTTTATAAGCTTTTAGTTGTGTGGGAATGGACTACTAAATGCTAGGAATCCTATGAGGCCCTAAATAAGGCTCTTATCTCTAGACCCATTTTTCGAGTCCCAAATGACAACATGTTTCATGTTTATATTGATGGCTTGATGCATCTAAAACTGCCATTGGAGTTGTTTTGTGCCAACTTCATGAACATAACATGGACTTTTTGGTGAGCTTTGCAAGCAAGCAACTCAATGAGGCACCACTGAATAGCAAGGAATAGCAATGTTTTATGCAATTAAGAAGTTTTGACATTATTTTCTTGCCACTCCTCTCACATTTTGTGTTAATCATTAAGCTCTACTTTATCTTGTGAACAAGCCATGTGCCACAGGCAAAATTGCTTGGTGGTGATTGCTTTTGATTGAGTTTGATTTCTTTGTGGTTGTGTGGAAAGGAAATAAGCATTCCATGGTTGATCACATGTCTCGATTGACCAATGGAGAAAAGGAAACCGACATTGATGATAATTTACATGCTGCCCATTTATTTCAACTTCAACAAGAGGCCTAATTGTTCAAGGTTGATCTCACGCCCCATTATTGGGTAAATGATATTGTTTTTATTTTAGAGAATGGCATTCTTAAATGCCCATTGAGAAGGCTCATCTCACTCGCTTGCTGATTAAGACCTAATCCTACTAGATGATTGTTCGTCCACTTTATCGACTAGGGTAGGATGGTCTTCTACCTTGGATGATGCATGTGTGAACATGACATGGAACGTGTGCTCTAGAAAGCACATGATGGAGGCATTGCTGGTGGAAAATTTGATGGTTTGCTATAGCATGTAAGATTTTAGAGGCCTAGTTGTGGTGGCCCAAATTTTGTAAGGATGCGGCATTGTGTGATTAGTGCTAATGCACAAAACTTTCTATTCCTAGGGACAAGATGGAGCTATCACCTGTCATTGTTAGAAAACCTTTTGCAAAATGGGAGATTGACTTGATAGGACCTATCTTTCCAGCCACCAAATACTCACAAGCATGCTACATCATTGTGGCAATTGACTATTTGACTAAATGGGTTGAGACATGAGCTACCTGCAAGAATGACACTTGTACAATGGCTAAATGCTTGTGGGAACAAGTGATTTCTCGCTTTGCTTACCTAATTGAGTTGGCGGGGGGATCCACTTTCTAAATGAGGTTATGGAGCATTTGCTCTCTACCTTTCTAATTATCCACAACAATTCATCTCCGTACTATCCTTAGGCTAATGGCTAGGCTGAGTCCACACCAACAAGGTTTTGCTTCACTAATAGTATTTCTACTTCACACTTTGATTGGATAATAACCTTATGGCGCCCTTTGGGCTACCACATAGCTTTCAAGGATGCAACTAGCTAGACTCCAATTCTATCTTACCTATAGCACTGATACTCTATTATGCCAGTTGAGTTTCTAATCCTTAGTGTTCACATTTCAGTAAGGAGTTTTGGGACAACACTCGTGCTTGGACCAACCGCCTTGTGGAGTTAGAACGCCTCAGTGAAACTTTCCTTTTTGGCCACACATGCCCTCCTTGCTTAAAACGTAGGATTTAAGGCCTAATTTGATAGTCATATGCAATAGTGTTTCTTTGATAAAGGTGACCTAGTTCTTGCTCTTCTATTCTCTTAAGCACCATAAGCAGAAATTGAAACTTTGTGATCTAGGACCATGCCAAATTAATAGGATAGGCAATGTTTAGCTTAAAACCCTAGAGGGGGAATTCATTACCCACTTCAATGGTAGCCGCATGAAGAGGTATTACCCCCCAAGTTTTTACTTGCATGAATGTCCCATGCACCCTCCTAATGTTCTTGTTAGTGTGGTCATGGTGGCTGAACAAACATGGTATGAGCAACTTGAGTAGTAGGCTGATGCTCATCCTCAAGTTGCTTACCCTCAAAGCCATTGCATGGGCAACCAATTCAATGTCATAAGACTCTTCCCAAGCCAAAAATTTCCTCGTGTTGGGTGGCCTGCGCTCTCTTGGAGACCCCCAAAGGCTATTACAAAGGTAATGCCGACATGTGGATTTCCAAATGATCTTTAAAATGTTTATTCATCATTTCTTCTAAAGGCTTCGTTCTCAAACACTCCCGGCAACTCCAAGTGCTCAACGACTTATTGTCGTGAGTTCTCATTTGTTCCCACCCCCCAATCGCACCTCTTGTATCATAATCAACTCTCGTATCACTTATTGTCATGAGTTCTCATTCGTTTCCACCCCCCAATCACAGCTCTCGTATCACAATCAACTCTCCACCCCCTTCCGTCACACTTGCCTACCCACTACCTAAGGAGTTGCTTCTATTGCCTTCTTATTACTTCCCATCTTCATCTTTTGCTCTAGATTTACCTACTAAACCTCTCCCACACCCACCCTTTCACCCTTAGATTCATATGCAGCATTTTCCTCTAAGAACCCCTCACCAGTTGGATTAGGCAATCCAAGCTAAACTTGAACATGAACATGGGGAGTCAGTTCCACCTCATCTTCAAATTAGTTCCACTAATCCTCCTCCCCTTTTGGTCTAATACCTTTGCTCATTTGTCAATCTCTTAGCAGCATGGCAATGGCCTTGGCCACGATGGACAACTCCTTTGAAGCTAGTTGGTTACTCCAATTTGACTCTATGTTTATCACTTTTGCAAAATTATTTGCTATGATTGATCTCAGCCTTGTCCAGAATATGGTGCTTGCACTTGCGACTTGATGGAATCCCACCTGGGAGGAACATGAACATCTTCTTCGCAAAAGTCTCTTGGTGCAGGCTATGAACATTCCAAGACTCTTCCTCTAAAGTGTCTCCAATCGTCCCATTTCATCTCTTCTTATGGACTAGTGACCAAATGTGATGATGTCGATTGCTTTGTTGTTCCCTACCTCCTCACAAGTATTACAATTTATTTGTCTGGTTTGTCTCTACACCCACTTGACCTTAATGCCTTTTCAGAATCAGAGTATAACCCCAACTTTTACACTTGGTGGGTATCTACCCTTCGTTCATCTTCCCCTTTAGCTTAATTGTCGTTGTGTTTTCTTTGGCTATAATTTCTCTTGTGTGTCTTTTTTTTCTTTGCACTGTCATCTTTGCCAGCCCTATGTTTGCCCCTCCAAGCTAGGAAGCTTGCTTGTGTTCATTGCTTTGTAGGGGGAAATGAGATCAATCAATGTTGGTAGGGGAAATGGGGTCAATCAATGTTGGCATTTGTGAAAGGTGTGATTTGGTTCTAATTGTAAATTTTTGTTTAGATTAATTGAAAATTTATCAAGATGTGGTCCTATTTTTTTTAAAGTAGATGGCAGCTATGCAAATTTCTTTAGCTGAACTAGTAGACATGCCTACAAGGGTGTCCATTAAGGACCGTTGCAATGATAAAAATATTTTATTCATGATAAAGCAATGCAAAGAGTTTGGTCTTGAAGTTAACTTGTGGGGTTGTGGAGCCTTGGAGCTTCATCACCTTACCAACTTGGAAAACATTCTCAATATAGGTATCCTAAAACTAAGGAGTTGGTGGCTACATGTGGGATAAATGACTATATTAGGGCAACTAATGGTCCTATTCACTTTGCTAATTATTACAATTTTGTGCAAAACTATCATCCTTATACTAAAAGAAAGTAAGATGAGATACTAGGTAGGAAGAGAGCAAAAAATTGGGGAGGATATACTCACGCCAAAATTAGTGGAACAAGCCTTAGGTCTCCATCAGGGATTAGGGAAGCATGGTAAACCCTTTAAAACTCATCTAGTAGATCAATGATGGAGCAATAAACCTATAGTTATTTTGGATGATCTATTGATTTCAGCTATTTGGGAGGAGAATCTTAGGATCTCAACACAAGTTTTTCGTCACTTGTTTACTTACAACAGACCCATACTACCAAAAGGATACCCAAGGGCTTTATGGAAGATATACTATCTTGTAAAATCACTAAGAGGGATTTGAATGATTTTGGTTGGAACAAGTCTCTAACTCCCTTGCAAGGGCACATCGAGCCCTCCCCACACTACAAGATACAAGTCTCATACCAACATTCAAAGCAACAAAAATATTCATAAAAAATATTACCCCCATCATTGCAAAAAACATCGGTAGTAAGGACGCCATAGAATAGTCGCTATTATTGTCGTTATATGCGACACTAATAGTTAATATGCAACATAGTTAGCGACGCATATAGCAACGATTTGCGATGCTAATAGCAACATGTGTAGTAAATTTGCAACGCTAATAGCGACGGTTACAGGAAAAAAAAATTGTGCCACAAATAGCACTATGTGCTTTATTTGGGTCACACAAAAGAGTTACAGTAAAGTGTACAATGCTCGTCTCCATGAAGGCAAAGTGTACTTGAATCAATAAGAATGATACATAAAATAAATACAAGATCGCGTAATGAAAGAGACGGTACAATCATGGCAAGATACAAAGGATGATAATAAGATAGTGCATAGAAAATGCCTACATAAATCACATGACAAAAAAAGAAGAGGATATGCACTCCATGGATTCAAGGGTGAGCTATACATCCTTGCCATCCGAAAGCTCTTTCCGCCGTAGAGGAGCATTGAACGAGCTTTGCAAAAAAAGTAAAAAATACATAACAATCCACCATACAATAATGCATTTTAATTAAAATTAGTAACTAAGGATAAGAAAGATGAGTGACTTACTGGGCTGCTGCATTCGAACAATCGGTTGAGCAGTGCAGTGAGATCGTGTCTCTTTGCATATGGAGTCTCTAGGCTGGTGGGATTACGGTTTGTAATGGAGTGCTACAAAGAAAACAAAATACAACTAATAGAAACAGGATTGTCAGTACAAGGCATATTGTAAAAAAATGAGCAAATAGAATAAAAGAAATACTTACAAAGTCCTCCAGATAAGTTATCTGGCCACCACTCCCAAGATGATGGACCACTCCTAACTCTAGTCGTGCCCTCGCCGCCTTGCGCTGCTGTCTCCAATGTCCTAGAGAATTTGTAGCCTCCTCCCTGAGTCGGTGCCGATTATTTATGTCTAGCCACTCAGGCTTTGAGGCTTGGTGTACAAATCAGATGCTGTATGCGTACGTAGTGAGTGTCGAAAGGTCCCCAAGAACAAAGAACTCTACTCTAAGCCTAAAAATCAAGAGAATAGACTTGCACGACTTGATGCAAAATGACCACTTGGGTACAATCTCCCCCCAAGCCTTGTGTGAGCACTCCACAAAGTATGTATTTATAAATTTATTCATCTCAAACCTAAAAAATAGCCCAATTTTACAATTAGCATGCTTTAGCTTTTATGTTTGCTTTTGTTCAAATAAAGAATAAAGCAGTTAGGTGGCCCAAGTGTCGGACAGTGTCCAAATACAATGTCCAATAATGAATATTTAAACCATGAGTCCATGTGCATACAAAATAATAGATATAAATCAAATACTTCAATAAATAAGAGCGCCTAAATAAATATTAGCGCTATGTCTTTAATGGTAAGACACATGAAAAATGATAATTTTTTCTAAGTAACTTAAATATATGCTATCGCCCAGTGCTTCCTAACGCCAACGCTGCCTACTCTACACATCAACTGAAGCAATCATAATTGTTAGAAAATAATAAAATTAAATCGATAAAAGTGAATACCTAGCAATCTTCAGCTAGAAAATAAATAAATAGGTTGGAACTCTATCCTAACCTTGATTTAATACGAGTGTGCACTTTAAACTCATAAACGTCTATTAATTGAAATATGTATTTTGCGGAATCACCCACTATGGAATCACCCATTTGCATGTTAAATTAACATGAAGCCCGAAAAGGACAGGCGTCCTCGTCAACTTTTTGCACAAAGAATTCACCTTATGTACAAGGCCCGACAAATAAATATAGTTTTATAGAATCCACTGCAAAACCTCACGGAATCCACCATGGTATCACGAAATCCACCGTGGAATATGCCTCCTGGCGTCATACCCCCAGGGTGGGATAGAAATTGTTCTCAATTGCTATTAGCTTAATGTAGAGCGAGCAATGAGGGGTAAGCTCTTAGGTCACAAACGCGCATCCATTGGGCCCCTTCAATAGGATGATTTTTAAACTTTATCAAATATCTAGAATATCTACCGTTAGTTCTAGTGGTCATATAATCAGTGTCTAGAATAGTTTCAGGTTCAAGGATTTCAGTTTCTTCTTCTAACAAAGGAGGATTTTCATAGACAGGGTGGATAGGTAATTGGCCTTTAAAAAGTCGTATCAAAGTGATATGAAAAGTATTGTGGATTTTCCAATGTTGGGCTAATTTAAATGCATGGTCATTGATGTTGTGAATAATTTTGAAAGGTCCATAAAATCTAGGAGCCAACTTTACAACAGGGTATTTCTCAACACTTTGTAATCTTCTCTTTTCAATGAGTAACCAAACATAACCATCAACTGTGAAACTCATAGCTTTTCTTTTTTTGTTAGCTTGTTTTGTGTATGATTGCTGGGCTTTCGCAATCATGTCTTTAACTTCAGCCAAAATAGTAGCATGCATATTAGCAATATCATCAGCAGCTTCAACTTTGTTTAACAATGAGGTAACAAGTGTAGGCAATCTATATCCATAAATGATTTCAAAAGGTGCTTTCCGTGTAGCTGCATGTGGTGTGCTATTGTATGCAAACTGAAGTAAATGTAAGTGTGTATCCCATGTTTGTGATTTCGTAATTGTGTATGTACATAAAAGATTCAAAATTGTACTATTTGTAGCTTATGTTTGCCCATTTGTTTTAGAATGAAATGTAGATGAAAAATCAATCTTTGTACCTAAATTAGCAAACAAAGTAGTCCAAAAATTATTGCACAATCTAGAATCACGATCATAAATAATAACTTTTAGCAAACCATGGTTAGTGAAAACAATTTTCAAAAACAATTGAGCAGCTTGAGATGCAGTTAACGTTTTCTTGCATGGAATGAAATATGCTTGTTTGCTAAATCAATCTACAATAGTCCAAATCATATCATGATTAGCTTGGGTGTTAGGAAAACCAATAATAAAATCCATTGAAATATGTTTCCATGGTCGTTTTGGAATTGGTAAAGGTATTAATAAACCATATTGTTTACCATGGTGTCGCTTAACTCTTTAACAAATTAAACATTCACATACAAAGTTAGAAACATCAGATTTCATCTGTGGCCAGTAAAAATCTTCAACCAATGTATCTAAAGTAGAAATAATACCTCTATGGCCTTCATATGGGAGACAATGAATTTTGTGCAACACAAATGATCTAAATGGAACAGTTACACATAACCTTTTCTTATAAAACATAAATCCATCCGAATAAGATAATGAATCTATTGGAATCTAGTTATTTACAACTATTTTATTCCAATCAGCTTGAAAACTGTGGTCTTGATCATAGGTATCTTTCATAGGGATAAGAGAATTGAAAGATATCACAGAGATATTATGAATAGTTGGTTTTCTACTCAAGGCATCTACAATAACTTTTTTTTTCTGGGTTGATATTGGATAAGTAGGTGGAAATTTTGAATAAAAGCAGCCCATTTAATATAACGCTTAGATATTTGTGGCTAACTAAAAAGATGTTTGATACTTTGTTGGTCAGTTTTGATCATGAATTCAGATCCCATTAAATAGTGTTTCCATTGTTGTAAAGCTAGTACTACAACTAGCAATTCCTTGTTATAGGTAGAATACTTGAGTTCAGAAGGTTTAAGTTTGTAGCTAGAGTAGGCTATGAGATGTGAATCTTGCATAAGGACAACTCCTATTCCAGATCCACTAGCGTCAGTGAATGACTACTAGGAAGCATTTTCTATTAAAGTCAGGTAGTTGCAATACAAGAGCATGTGTTAAAGCATGTTTAAGTAAATCAAAAGACTTTTGCTGATTTTTAGACCAATGATATACGATACCTTTCTTTAATAAATTTTGCGAAGGTAATGCAAGCAATGAAAAATTTCTCACAATTTTTTTGTAAAAGCTAGTAAGAACTAAGAAAGAACGTAAGACCTAAGAAAGAATGTAATAAATTTTGCAAAGGTAATGCAAGCAATGAAAAATTTCTCACAATTTTTTTGTAAAAGCTAGCAAGACCTAAGAAAGAACGTAATTCATGTAGATTTTTAGGTATCGGTCAATTCAAAATTGCTTCTATTTTTTTAGGATCAACTTTAATACCTTCAAATGAAACAATATGTCCTAAATATTCAATGTGGGTTTGGAAAATTTTACTCTTTTCAGGATTAGCATATAATTGATTCTCTTTCAATAATTTGAAAACCAAGGATAAATGTACATAATGCTCCTTTTCATTTTTACTGAAAACTAATATGTCATCAAAGAAAACAATGACACAATGCTGATGCTTCAAAAATATGTGATTAATCATATGACTAAATGTGGATGGTGCATTAGTTAAATCAAAAGGCATAATAAGGAATTCATAATGTTCGAATTGAGTCCTAAATGTAGTTTTGAAAATATCAGATGTGTCCAATCGTACTTGATGTTATCCAGATTTAAGATCTATTTTACTAAATATTGTAGCCCCTTGTAGTTTATCCATGAGGTCACCTATCCTAGGGATCGAATATCTATTCTTCATAGTGATCTTATTTAGAGCATGATAATCAATGCACATCCTATAGGTGTTATTTTTCTTTTTAACTAATAAGACAGGTGTACCAAAAGGAGAACTAATGGGCCTAATGAGTCCTCGAGTTAACAATTCTTTAACTTGGGTTTGAATTTCTTTCTGTTCGATTTGATTATGTTGATAAGGTGCTTTACATGGTGATTGAGAACCTGGAATTAAGTCTATTCTATGAGCTTCAGGACGTGTAGGTGGTAAGCCAGGTGGTAAGTCAGCAGCAAAATAATCTTTAAATTGTAAAAGCAATTGTGCATGCCTAGGATGCATCTAATTTTCCTTAGCTTCAATTTCATTCACCCATATTAAGTAATATTTGCTACCTTTTCTTAATGCACGTTTAGCTTGTGTATGACTAAGCAATGGAAAACTATCAAGGGTATACATACCATGCAATGTGATTTGTTTTCCATTAGAATGAATCTTCATTGAATGCGTGGAATAATCTATATCGGGATTATATTGATGACGCCAAGGCATTCCAAAGATAATGTCACTACATTGCAAAGGCACAACTAAGAAATTTTTGCGCTCAACACTTGTTTCATTGTATTTGGTGCCTAAGAATGCAGCCTGGATGCGATAATGAGTCAAGATAGTATGTAAATTCAATTATTTGACCAATTTCACAGAAATAAAATAATGTATGCTCCCATCATCATGTAAAACAATATTTTCTCTACCATACACAAGATATTTTATCGTTAATAAAAAATGGAAATTTGGCATATCTGGTAAAGTATCTGAAGTAGTACCGATATCGTTATCGTCTTCTGTGAAATCTGGCATTTCTTCATGGTCTTCATCTTCAGTCGCTCCCAAGTAGTTGATATGAATAGTTCGCTTTTTGGATTGACAATTCAGCGCTAGATGCCCATGTTGATGGCACTTATAACAGACTATGGATTTGGCTTTGGAAACATTATTGGTAATAGCGAAAAGTTTAGGAATGTTGGAATTTGACTAAAAATATGGCTTAGGATTTGGATTTATATTTGTTAGTAAAGTAGGGGGTGGTGTCCAAGATATACGGAATGAAGATGGAACAAAGCGGTTTTGATTGAATCTTAGAAAGTTAGAATTGAATTGCTTTGTACCGAAGTTACCATTAGTTGGAAATTGTTGTGATCGCTTCTCTCGTCCTCAAATTTGGTCTTCATCATCATGGGCCAAGGAAACTGCATCCTTGAGAGTTGTTGGCTTGAACATGCTCACTTCCGCATAGAAGTGACCAACCAAACCAGACATAAACTTTCGTTTATGGGTCGTCTCAGGTACATCTTCGAGCATTCAAAGTTGCAATAAGGCATTCTAGAAACACTCTGTATATTGTAAAATAGACTCGTGATCTCTTTATTGCTGAAGATCCCATTGTTTGATTGCTTTTTCGTGTAATTGAGGTGGAAGAAAATTTTACAAAAACTTCTTTTGAAAAGTCTCCCAAGTAGTAGGACAATCAATACTTTTGTTGACAAGAGTCTATCATAGCGATGCTCTGTCCACTAAATGATTAGTGACACACTTGAGTTTGTCTTTGGCATATTGTTGTTCAGGGAAATAATCATGAAACTGACTAATAAAAGCCAGAACAGTCTTTCCCTCGTGTAACCCATTAAAAGTACAGAATTTAAAATTTCTTTTACTTATCTTGGCTTCTTTCCGGATAGAATTTGCTTCAAGTATCACATCGATCATGCATCATATAACATCTTCGGGTTGTGGTCCATCTTGATTGGCAGTAGATCGTTGAAGTGTGGCAAGCTAAACTTGCAAAGTTTGACATGCTCTTCATTCTTCTTGAAGCTGCATCATAATAAGATCCAATTTTTGCTCCATCATTGGTTCCGGTAAATTACCTTTGGTCATAAGATCTTCCATGTTTCGATCAGTCATCTTGCAAAATTTCAAACGACCTCACATACTCAAAATCTTATTAGTGGGATGAGCGTAGCTCAAAGTCGAGTTTACAATGCTTGCTCTTTTTTTAAAATGGATTTTTGCAATCTTTCTTCTTCACAGATGCAGAAGTTGATGAAATCCTTCTTTAATGAATACTTTGCCCATGAAGACTGTGTATAGCAATCTTCTTGGTAGAAATTATCTTTGTCATAGCACGAGTGTGAACAAAGGCTTACAGGGAGGTTGAAAATGAGTTTGGGATTGACTCAGTGTGTGAACGTCGACTATGGAGAAGATTTAAGCTTGAATTTTTGAGACATTAGTAATAGCTTAAAACCTTAAGCTTTAAAAGCTTCAACTAAACTTTTGGTCTGCGATGGGACGAGAGAATGTTGGCATCGACGTTGCCGCCAAGGAGTGCATGCTACCACCGTCGACGTCGAATTCTTAAAAAGCTTAACCTTTTCTTAAGCTTCTTAAGCTTAATAAACTTAAACTTAATGAAGCTTCTTCTCTGTTCTTTGTTATGTCCAAGAGACTTACAAAGGATCTTCCTGAGTGGTCCTCTGTCAGCAGAGACTAGTCCTTCATGATGCAACATGATAACAGGGGGTTCCTCATTGCCAAGAACATGTTGGTATTGACGGATTGTTGTGTAAGCGATTGAAAGCCCTTTATCTCAGCTTCGCTCTGATACCATGGTGCACAAATCAGATGTTGTATACGTACGTAGTGAGCGCCGAAAGGTCCCTAAGAACAAAGAACTCTAATTTAAGCTTAAAAATCAAGAGAGTAGACTTACATGACATAAGGAAAAAAAACCAATGAGGTACAATCTCCCCCCATGCCTTGTGTGAGTACTCCATAAAGCATGTATTTATAAATTTATTTATGTCAAAGCTAAAAAATAGCCCAATTTTACAATTAGCATGCTTTAGCTTTTGTGTTTGCTTTTGTCAAAATGAAGAATAAAGTGGTTAGGTGGTCCAAGAGTTGAATAGTGCCTAAATACAATGTCCAATAATGAATATTTAAATTGTGCGCCTATGCGCATAAAAAATAATAGATATATATCAAGTGCTTCAATAAATAAGCGCGTCTAAATAAATATTAGCGTCATGCCTTTAATGATAAGATGCACACCCATAAAAATTTATAATAATTTCTTCTAAGTAACTTGAATATACACTATCGTCGAGTGCTTCACACATAGGGGTCGTCCATATAGTTGGTGCACAACTATAGGGGTCTTCTAAGTATCTCTTGGAGTAGCACCCATAGGGGTGCCACCTGCAGATGACTAAGCGAAAGCTAGAGTGATTAGAGTATATATCCCCATAGGTGTGACAAATCCCACAGGTGACACAGCACGACGAGATGGAGAGACTATGTCAGTACCTCTGCAACAACCACCTAAGCCACGCTCTCTCCAACCTACACGAGAGCGAGGAGTAGCACCTGTATCCCAAGCCAACTGTAGGCTCACTACATCCACATCTCTACAGCATCTTCCGGAATCACTCCCTCCGTTCAGTCCAAGTTTGACACATCAACCTCGTTTATTGGAAACTAAAGCAACAGACCGCACCGAAGTAGATCTAACATAACAACCTGATGCTGTCGGAGATAGCTCTTGGTCTGCCATATCTCTGAATCGAGCCATCTGATCTGGAGACATATGTATGAAGATCTCCTGTAGCTCCTCGTCGCTCATTTCTTGACTCATCGTGTGGATTCAAATATCTAGAAAGGTCACTTGCACATACAAAAATTGACATTAGAATAATCAATATAAATCAAGTAAAGCATGGTAATATAAATCTTTAAAAATTTATCTTACTTAAAACACATATCTTATGTACCCTTATGAGTGATTCATTAAGGAATTGAGTAGGTGGATACTCCAAGTATAAGGTACCCTATGATCCCATGTCAATCTCGCGACACAACTCCGCCTACACTAAAAGCTCAATAGGCAGGTCACCACAAAAGGATGAGTCGACCTCATTCTCAAAGAATTCTTGGACTCTTGTATTTTCATCATTGTTACCCGATTTTGGCTCCTCGATATGCTTCAAGCTTTCGACGGCCTCTATACCTTGCAATATCAACCCCTTTGTTTGCATATTGTCCTCATCTTAGCTAGAAACATTGCTTTGATCATATACTCTCACACTTCGGGGAGATAAAGGTACAATATACCACCCTAAATCAGTTGTCTAGGGTTTGGATATAAAGTTATATATTCAAAATCATGTACAAGAGAGATTTAAGTTTTGTGACATGCACCATGTTGTAATAAAATTTAAAAAAACATGAGTTTATACACTTGTTCACAATGGACAAGCAATAAAAATGTGTCGTGCAAATCCATCCATCATTTTTTGGAATCTATTTCAAGAAGTCCAGATGGACCTCGTTGAACTATTGCTCCAACTCCTTTAAGTACCACTTTGAACCATTGCATATCGAATAGGATCATGGAGTAGCTGCATAAGGTTTAAACTAATGTTTCTTATGAAGGGATTTTGCCAAGTGTATGAGTAATTGTTGTAACATCTCCTCATAAGCTCTATTAACTCTCTCTTCAACTTGAGTGACAGTAGTTATGGGAGCTCATGCTCAACTGCCAAGACCCACAGTGTAATATTTTTCTTTCCCCCGAATGATTCCCTTTTTAAATTAACAAATTTAAGTAATAATAATAATAATAAACGCCCCCTTACTCACGTTGCCAGCTGCTGGCGGATGGAGGGGGGGTTGTTGTGGGATGACGAGATGGGATGGCGAAGGGAAGGGGCATGTTTATGGTGTGCCCATGCTTTGTAGGTGTTGCTCTCACTAAAGCCTCTACAAACTTTGTGCTTTTGGTTGTGATTGAGGAGGGGTGTTGAGATATTTACAATCACACCTACTTTAATCCATTTGTAATAAAGGAGCAGTGAGGGCTCAGGATCAGAATCCCATATGCACAGTGCCACCACTCAATTTCTATAAAGCATTGTATTTGCACTCTTTATCTAATCCAATGATAGTACTCTTTTATTTCTAGTAAAGTGTCTATGTACCTTTCCACACACAAGATTGTCTTTATGAGTCCAAGTCTCAATCTTGGAACCTCATTCACTTGTGTGACAATTTGTCTTTGTCAAGGTCAATGTCTTCATGAGATTCTTCTTCCTCTTTACAGTAATTCATCGTGATAATACTTTGTAAGTTCTCAAAATACTCCATCTCATCTATAATGGTGTTTGGATCTGTTACTCGTCATTGCTCTCTTGCTTGAACTTTGCCATGATACCACAACCTATTGTGGAGTGCATTTTGTTCATACGCTCCATGCGAAAATGTTGTCTGCTTGACCATGCTGGATTATGTATTTTGTACTGTACATTGGAATAATCAATTAGTTGTCGCATATAAAATCTAGATACGACAAATCCTAAACATGTCGTCACCTTTGGACTAGATCCCCTCTAGAATTTCCACTCCTCAGTTAAGTCCTCCGCCCCTTCATGAGATGCTACCCTCAAAGCTCCATGCAACTATTTCGTTAACAAAAACCGCTACATCTCCTCCATGCCCTTGGGATATCAAATTGGTAAATGGCATGTACTACATCGAAATTGAGATCACATTTCTTCCCGATCTTTCCTGGCTTGCTCGTACCTAGCGAACCACATCTCCATGGAGGCATGGTGGTGCAACATACAAAAACGATTCACTTTCTCCTCCATTGCAGCATCCATTCTTTTTTCCACCCCATTTCCAACCACCACATCTCTGATCAGTCTATCATCATCCTTCGGCGGACATAGCATACTGTTGTTTGAATCCACCGTTGGTAGCCATTGTGAAATATGCAATGACGCCTCAAACACCAACCAACCTCAGCCATACTATCTTCTGACCGAGCTCATTGTCGCACAAAGCCTTTCAGGGTTTTCATGAAGCACTCTAAGACGAATATCCATCATGTATGGACAGGTCTAGAAATCTCCACTTCATCTACTACAAGATGCACTAGAAGTTGGGTTTGTATCGTGAGCATGCTGGTGGGCATGTACTTCTCAAAGAGACAGACTGTCTCCATTGCTGCTCCCCGCCTTGCAGATTCAATAGAGGATGTCTTGATCTCCTTTTGTGAGATCCATTGCACTAAATTTGACAACTTGTAAATCGGCCCGCATATTTTTGGAGTAAGGCATCCTGCAGTCATGATCGATAGTACAAACTACCACAAATGAAGAAGCTTTACAAACAACGACTACACTCCAAATAGCAAAATATGCAAGCCACTTACGATCCATTCATAGTATAAACCTAACATATCTTATGCCAATCATTGGATTTTAGCTCTAATAATTGGTCATCTTTAGAAAATGCGGACATGAGAGAATGCATCATACACTTCAGAGTGTAGATAGACTTGATAATTTTCTTCGTAAGGCACTCTTATTTAATGCACAAAACCCAAAGAGCACGAGGTAGCTTCAAGTGACCATCAGCACTCGATTATGGCCAAATCGCCTCCATCTTGTCTACCTCCTTCAAATCCATTCGTGGCCTTGCAATATCTCTCTTTTCTGTCATGTGGTCCCAAAGTAAGCTTTCCACATTCTTGAAAATATTCATGGGATCCAACAAGTGGTTGATCTGTATGTGGGTCCAATATGGCAACTCGTAGAAACCTGAGAACTATCACATTCACGTTTGGATATGACTCCGTGTGGACCATTTTTTGCTCATACCAGCTTTGGGCGTTCATTTATGCTCAAGGTCGTCCAAGAAAACCTTCCCTCAGTTCATGACCCTTTGACAAGAAAGTGGCGTGCCCTTGATATAACATATTCTTCATGGTTTGTGACCTTTAGGAGTCTAACTATGGCCCACACAATGGACATGCATGATAACCTCAGAAAACTAGACCTGTCACAACACCTCTATCCAATGAATACAAACTTGAACGAGCTATAATAGATATTACCAATGAGAATGGAAGCCTACTTACCTAAGCACTCTCGGAATCCCAGAAAGTCATGCATGGTCTACATGACAATGGCTCGAATATTGGCAAACCATCGACTATCGTGCTTGTTCATATCTTCCATGGCGACCCCCTCCCACAAAATCTTAAGCTCATCGACTAATAGACATAGATACACGTCCATATTCTTGACTTTGTAGCGGTCGGGAACGAGCAAGCGAAGGGTGAGGTGTCCTTTCTTCGTAGAAAGCCAAGAAGGGATGTTATAGCTAACAAGGACTACATGCCACACACTGTAACAAGTTGAGCGTAGATTGAATGGGTTCACACCATCCATAGCAAGACCGAGCCAAATATTCCTTGGCTCTCGAGCAATATGGGGGATAAGTGGAAAGTGTCTAAGAATTTTTTGAGGGATGGTATGCCCTTGTTAGTCTTGTCGATACTTGTGAGAACCACACTTTGGACATGTCTCCATAGTCTTGTATTCTCCTCGAAAGAGTATACAATTGTTGACACATGCATGGATGCTATTGTAGTCCATGAGAAGCTTTCGTAAAACATGTCATGCATCATTACGAGACTCAGGCATGGTATTTGCAAGTGGTAATATATGATACTTTAGTAACCTGAAAAAAATCATAAAACACCTTGAAAAATTACAATTGTTTTTTATGATGGTGCCAAAAAGAAATCAACAAAGCGTACGTAGAAGGTAGGTGAACAACTCGATTACACTCGCATTACTCCACCCATATTTTTCTTGCACACTTAGGAGTGCAAGCAATTTCTTCAAGCGAGATACTCAGCACCCATCATATAATGATATGGATGCCTCCTCTCAAAGTGGATCAGATGTCTTGACATCCATGGGCATCAATGCATCGATCATTGCCTCCATCTCAAGCTCCAAGATTGTAGAAATTTCTGGAAGGTTGCTTGTCTCCTTTGATATTGACGGTATAGATTGGGTAGTACCTTCCAAGCGGTGGATTGGCTCAGGCGCACTCCATCCATTGCACACCCATGAACTCTTCTAGCTAGCCGCAAAGGGTGCACTCCTCCTTGGGATGAGATATCACCTCCCTGTAATAAATTGTACAACCACATCTAATGTTTTTGTATATGATATTCAACTAGTTTGCGAATATAATGTATGTTTGATATACACTTTTCTTAGCATTTGCTCAAAATCAGAGTTCACTTGATCAATGATCTCTGATTAAAACTCGCCGAAGTATCGTACGTGTTCCATAGACAATCAACATTTTCCTGTAATTGCCAACTTATATTGAGAGCAAGGACATCGGACACGTTAATTAAGATACACCTCGCGATCTTGAACATCACGGCCTTCATCATTTTCCATTTGGTCTATGTTACGACAAACAAATTGTTTTTTTAATCATTCTTTTTTTCTTTCTTAAATTGTTTGAGAATGGATTTCTTCTCTTGTAACTCAACAAAATTAGCGTATGTAAAGTCTCCACCTGATGAGCCCATAATATGTAAAGTCTAATGTGCTATGCATGGGGAGGAGAGAATAGCTACCCTATGTGTCGGAGTGTTTTCCATCCCGTGGTATTGCATCGGACCACTACTACTACTAGTACTCGCCTTCTCGAACACACCAAAGGTGAATCTTTAACAAAACCTCTCTCCCTCTCTCTCTCACTTTCTCCTACTACTACTACTACTGCTGCTGTTGCTGCTACTACTACTATCACCACCACCACCACCACCACCATCACCACTACTCTCCTTCCTGAAGCATCGAACACACCCAAGGTGCATCTTTAACAAAACATCTCTCTCTCTCTCTCTCTCTCTACTACTACTACTACTACTACTAAAATTTAAAAAAAAAGAAATTAAAGAACTACTACTACCACTACGACTACCACTACCACTACAACAACAACAACAACAAAAAATAAGAGAAGAAGAAATTAAAGAACTACCACTACCACTACCACTACCACTACCACTACCACTACCACTACCACTAGTAATACTACTACTACTACAAACAAGAAAAAAAGAAATTAAAGAACTACTACTACTACTACTATCACTACAAACAAGAAAATAAGAAATTGAAAAACTACTAATACTGCTACTCTAACAACATTTAAATAAGAAAATAAGAAATTAAAATACTACAACTATTACTACTACTACTACTACAAACAAGAAAAGAAGAAATAAAAGAACTACTATTACTATTACTACTACTACTACTATGAACAAGAAAAGAAGAAATCTAAGAACAACAACAACAACAACAACAACTACTACTACTACAAACAAGAAAAGAAGAAATTAAAGAACTACTACTACTACAACAAATAAGAAAAGAAGAAATTAAAGAACAAGATCTTATCCTCTCTTTGTTTTTTATCCATTCATTCTCCTCTCTCCCTCCGCTCTCTCTCTTTCTTTATTATGTTTAATGTTTATTCCCTCTCTCTCTCGTTTCTTCTTTCTTTTTCTCTCTTCCTCTCCCTCTCTCATTTCCTCTCTTTCTCTCTCGGTACACATCATTTTTAACAAAAACAAACAAAAGAAAAAGAGAAAAAACAAAAACAAACCAAGAGGAAGCAATGCACTCACCGCAAAGGTCCAAGGATGGATTCAGCGGCTCCTCTTCGCGACGACAACTCCTCTTCGCCTTTCGTGCACTTTCTCCTCTTATTCGCAAACAACGACGGTGGTGGAGAGAAGCTCTCCTTCTCTCTCTTTCTCTCTTTGTATCCCTCTCCCTCTCAAATGCACGATACAGTTCACTCCCTCTTTCGCTCTTTCACCCAAAATGTCGCTCTTGGGTTTTAGCCCTGTTTTTTTCGTCTAAGTACCATCGCTATTTGCGACGCAAATAGCAAAGCTATTGATTTGCGTTGAAAATGGCCATCGCTATTCTCCTATATCCTTGTAGTGCCAAAAACCCTAATGAGTAGCCTACCACAGCTGGGGCCAAGTTTTGCATAATCAACTATGACAGTTCTCTCACCAAGGTCATCAATATAGCCTTAGGACTCTCTGAGGTAATGCAAGTAGAACCTAGACGTGGTAGAGGTGGGACAAATGAAAGGCAAGAGACCAAGAGAGGAACAAGAGCCAAGTATGGAGTAGTACATCCAAAAACTACACTCCATGGTCAATATATGCACCCTTTACTTTTAAAAACCTTCATACACCAAATTGATGAATGTTTTCGTACCAAGCTATTGATAGGAGGTTTATTTATATAAAAAAGGATTTTTCAATGTGAAAATGATTGTGCTTAAAAAAAATTTGGATCATATTTTATGAGAATATAAAAAATATAATAGGAAAAAGAAAATGCATCTCAATAAGTATCAGTGGTTCACATAGCAACATATCTCAAAATATATCCACTAGTTTTTTTCAACCGCTTATGGATGTCTAGATTACTATCCTAAGATATCTTTGCATTATTTGCTATACTTTTAATGCTATGATTTTCTACAAAAAAGACTCAAAATGCCACAAAAATGGCATTTTCCACACTACTAGTGTTAATAAATTCTTAGTTTCACATTTAGTTTATGTCTAATATATCAATTCTACATTACTATTAGACAACCATCTAGAAAATCTAGTCATATACGGGCCCCCATATCAATTGAAGGGACAAAAGCCAAAATTTTCTCTCCAACTTTGATACTATCCAAAAAAATGCAATATGGGTACATTGGAAAGAATTGTGTCATTCTAAAACCAATGTGACTAGTGATCATCTTATGGAAAATGATCGTATAAAGCTTTGGATATACCTTGATAACCTCATATGACTATTGAGGAAAAGTAGGAACACTATGGGCTATTGTTCAGATTTGAAGAAGGCTATACAAAATTTGGTGGAAGCAATTGTAAAACCTTGGGTAAAACAACACATGACATCGTACTTGGCCAGTATGAGGTCTTACTACTTTATCTAATAAGGTAAATTTTCATAGACTTGATTATTCTCTTCTCATGTGTAGCACATTTTGTTAAAACATTGATGCCAGGAGGCATATTCCACGGTGGATTCCGTGAGGTTTTACGGTGGATTCCGTAAACTTAGATGACCGGGGCTCATACACAAAGAGGATTCTTTGTGCGAGAAGTTGATGGGGACGCCTGTCCTTTTCGGGGGTACTTCCTGATATCACGACTCAAATTCGTGGAGTTTGAAGCCTTTTTAAAGCTTCTAAGCTAAAGATTAAGCTTTAATAGAAGAATTAAGTTGGATTTGAGAAGAGCTTATCTCTGTAACTCCACGACTTGATGATGGAAGTGTTTGAGTGGTCCTCCGCCTGCAGAGCCTGGTCCTTCGCGATCTGACAGTGGAAACAGGGGTTCTTGATCGCCAGAAGTCTGCCTGTATCGACGGTTCGCGACGAGATTGACTGTAGAGGCCGTTTGTTCCTGGAGCTCCGTCTTCGCCCGAGATTGGTAGCGATTGGAAGCACTTGATCTCTGCTCCGCTCTGATACCACTGGTGCGCAGATCGGACGCAGATAGCTCACGTGGTGAATCCTGGAAGGTCCCCAAGAACAAAGTACTCTACTTTTTAGCACAAAAACCCATGTAAGAGCAAGCACAACAAGAGGCAAGAGACAAATTGGGTTCAATCTCCCCCATGCCTTGTGTGAGCGCTTCACAAAGCATGTATTTTATGTATATTTCCAATCTTCATGCTCAATAATAGCCCAATTACAAAAATATGACAAGCTTTTAGCTTTTGAGTTTGCTTTCTACCAAAAATAGGAAAATAAAGCTAATGGACGGTGCCCATAGTGTCTGGCACGCCCAATCTCAATGTCCAAATAGAAATAACATATCCAGGCGCATAAGCGCATACAAAATAATAATAAATAATCGATGTCTCAATAAACATAACAAAATATAGGCGTGGCGCCTATCAAAATCTAGTCCAAGAGTCGAAAACCCGCTAGACTCCAATGCTTTCCTCCGCCACTGCTGCTATCTCTACACATCAACTGAAGCATTCACAATCGTTAGTAAAATAACACAATTAAACCGACAAAAGTGAATACCTAGCAGTCTTCAGCTACATAAATAAATCAACTGGTTAGAAATAAATCCTAACCTTAATTTATTACGAGTGCGCACTCTAAACTCATAAACGTTTATTAATTTAATATGCATTTTGCGGAATCACCCGCTATGGAATCACCCATGTACACACTAAATTAATGAAACGCCCGAAAAGGATAGGCGTCCCCATCAACTTCTCGCACAAAGAATCCTCTTTGTGTATGAGCCCCGGTCATCTAAGTTTATGGAATCCACCGGGGGTATGATGCCAGGAGGCATATTCCACGGTGGATTTCGTGAGGTTTTACGATGGATTCCGTAAACTTAGATGACCGGGGCTCATACACAAAGAGGATTCTTTGTGCGAGAAGTTGATGGGGACGCCTGTCCTTTTCGGGCGTTTCATTAATTTAGTGTGTACATGGGTGATTCCATAGCGGGTGATTCTGCAAAATGCATATTAAATTAATAAACGTTTATGAGTTTAGAGTGCGCACTCGTAATAAATTAAGGTTAGGATTTATTTCTAACCAGTTGATTTATTTATGTAGCTGAAGACTGCTAGGTATTCACTTTTGTCGGTTTAATTGTGTTATTTTACTAACGATTGTGAATGCTTCAGTTGATGTGTAGAGATAGCAGCAGTGGCGGAGGAAAGCATTGGAGTCTAGCGGGTTTTCGACTCTTGGACTAGATTTTGATAGGCGCCACGCCTATATTTTGTTATGTCTATTGAGACATCGATTATTTATTATTATTTTGTATGCGCTTATGCGCCTGGATATGTTATTTCTATTTGGACATTGAGATTGGGCATACCAGACACTATGGGCACCGTCCATTAGCTTTATTTTCCTATTTTTGGTAGAAAGCAAACTCAAAAGCTAAAAGCTTGTCATATTTTTGTAATTGGGCTATTATTGAGCATGAAGATTGGAAATATACATAAAATACATACTTTGTGAAGCGCTCACACAAGGCATGGGGGAGATTGAACCCAATTTGTCTCTTGCCTCTTGTCATGCTTGCTTTTACATGGGTTTTTGTGCTAAAAAGTAGAGTACTTTGTTCTTGGGGACCTTCCGGGATTCACCACGTGAGCTATCTGCATCCGATCTGCGCACCAAACATGGAGTATACATTGTTGATAATTATGGGCCATTGTTAATTCTAAAAACATAAGGTATGAAGAAGTCCCACTTTTAATAAGCAAGAACATTGTACTTTAGAACCACAAGATGCGATGGTGTGACAAGAGAAGAAAAACCCCTTAAAAAAAATTAAAATCTCTTTTTGAAACATTCAATGCTTTGTATAGAAAATAACTTTGAAATGTAAAATTAATAGAACTATCTTGCAATTGTTTGGTCCCTTAGTGATGTAGTGTCTTTGATTTCAGCAATCCACTTGAGATTGAGTCTTGATTACCTTTCTATGCTTGTTTCCTATGCTATCATTATGTCTCACTCTTCAATCCGAGCTCTGAACATTGAAAGTCATGTCACTGTCTATCTATGTCTATTTAGAGTCTATTAAAGACATGATGCACCTCCGGCAAGCACAAGTCCTTGTTCAATATATGCTATCATGAAGGTCTATGACATTATATTTCTTATTGAAAGACTATAAAGCACTTGGCATGCTTCTACAAGTGAGCTACATTTTCTATACATATCCACAAGAGTGTTTCTCATCACTTCAATGCTAATAGAGGGTGCCATTTAGAATCCTCTTTGAGTAACACAAGTGTGCAATTCATGGCCTATGTCTAGCTCTCCCATAATGCCACATGCTTTCAGGCAGCAAAAAAAGTCACCAAATTCTACAAGCATTGTAGCACTTTTTATCCAAACCCAAGTTCAATATATTATGAAATTAGTGATGTCCATGAGACAACATCCTACAATCATTGAAGACATGCTAGGCATCTATGAGCAAGTTGCATTTTCCAGACATGTCCACCATCAGGTTGCCCACAATTGCACTCTCCCCGATGATATCTTGCTCTAGTCCACAAACAATTATATCAGAATGTAGTGATATGCCTTTCCTTATGTCCTTCAATAGCATGCAAGCATTGAGTAGGGCCAGCTCAGTGACCCTATTAGGTTGCGTGTACTATCCCTTCTGCATTTTCTTGAATAGGTGGAGGGAATGCTAGGGTTCCCTTGATATGATGTAGCCATCGATGAGAGATATCTAAGTATAATCATTGCAATACAGGAGTTCATTAAAGACATGATGCACCTTGGGCAAGCACAAGTACCTCTTGTGATGAAAGTGGTCCATGAAACTACATTTATTAATGAAAGATTATAAAACATTTGGCATGCTTCTACAAGTGAGCTACATTTTCTATACATATCCACAAGAGTGTTTCTAACCACTTCACTATTAATAAAGATTGCTCTTGTGAATCCTTGTTGAGCAATACAAGTGTGCAATGCATAGCCTATGTCTAGTTCTTCCATAATGCCACAAGATTCAAGCAACAAAAACATGTCACAAAATTTGGGCAAACCCCTTTGAGCTGCATTTCTTTCAACCATTGTAGCACTTGTTCTCCAAACCCAAGTTTAATATATTATACAATTAGCATTGTCCATGATACATCATCTTGCAATGGAAAAGCTTTGAGTAATTCTTGGGCTCCTACAAGCAAGATGCATTTTCTATACATGGCCACCAATGTGTTTCCCATAAAACTACGTTCACCCCGATGGCATCTTGCTCTGGTTTTCAAAGAATAATGTCAGAATGCAACGATTGCCATTTATCCATGTCATTGAGTAGCATGCAAACATTGAGTAGGGGCAAGTTAGTGACCCTCTTAGGTTGTGCATACTCTCTTTCCTCCTACATCTTCTTGAAGAGATGGAGGGAATGTTGGGGTTCCCTTGATTCAATGTAGCCAAAGATGAGAGATGTAGTCTGTTGAAGACATGGTGCAGTTGGGGCAAGCACAAGTCCTTGTTTGGTATATGTTGTGATGAAAGTGGTCCATGGCACTACATTACTTATTGAAAGAGTCTAGAACACTTGGCATGCTTTTGCAAGTGAGCTACATTTTCCATACATATACACAAGAGTATTGAGTATGCCAAGCATTGAGTATCCATGGAGGCATACATATATAGATTAGTGACCATGTTAGTATGCCAAGCATTGAGTAGGGCTAGATTAGTTACCATGTTAGGTTTCTTGTATTGTTCTTCCACCTGCATCTTTTTCAAGAGGTGGAGGCAATGCTGGGGTTCCCTCGATTGGATGTAGCAAGAGATGAGAGTTGTCCAAGAGTACTAGTCGTGATGCAAGAGTCCGTTGAATAGATGATGCACCTCAAGCAAGAACAAGTCCTTGTTCAATATATGTTGTGATGAAGTCAGTCCATAACAATACATTTCTTATTGAAAGATTGTAAAACACTTGGCATGCTTCTATAAGTGAGCTACATTTTCCATACATATCCACTAGTGTGTTTCTCACCACTTCACCATTGATAAAGAGTGTCATTTTGAATCCTTTTTGAGCAATACAACTATGTAATTCATGGCCTATGTTTAGTTCTCCCATAATTTCACAAGCTTTTGAGCAGCAAAGAAATGTCACAAAATTTGGACAAATGCCTTCCAACTACATTGCCTTCTTCAAGCACTGCAATACTTGTTCTCCAAACCCAAGTTCAATATATTATGCAATTAGTGTTGTCCATGAGACAACAATCTGCAATGGAAAATCTTTAAAGACATACTTGGCTTCTTGAGATACATTTTGCATACATATCCAAAACAATGTTTCTCACCACTTCACTCTACTAATAAAGAGTGACGTTTTGAATCCTCTTAGAGCAATACAAGTATGTTATTCATGGCCTATGTCTAGTTCTCCCATAATGCCATAAGCTTTCAATCAATAGGAAACAGTCACAAAATTTGCACCAACCCCTTGTGGCTGCATTTATTTCAAGCATTGACACATTGTTTCTCCAAACCCAAGTTGAGTATATTATGCAATTATTGTTATCCATGAGACAGCATCTCGCAATGGGAAATCTTTGAAGATGTGCAAGGCTTCAATGAGCAAGTTGCATTTTCCATACATGTCTATTGCACAATTTCTTTATCCTTGACATCTTGCTCTAGTCCTCAAACAATTATGTCAGAATGTAGCGCTTGGCCTTTCTTTATGTCAACTTCAGCAGGATGCAAGCATGGAGCAAGGCCACATTTATGACCGTGTTAGGTTGCGTGCACTATCCTTCCTCCTGCATCTTGTTAAAGAGGTGGAGGGAATGATGGGGTTCCCTTGTTTAGCATATGATGTGCTGAAAGCATTCCACAACACTACATATTGTATTGGAAGATTGTAAAGCACTTGGCGTGCTTTTGCAAAAGTGAGCTACATTTTCTATACATATCCACAAGAGTGTTTCTCAACACTTGACTGCAAATAAAGTGTCATTTCAAATCCTTCTTGAGCAATACAAGGTGTCTAATTCATGGCCTATGTCTAGTTCTCCCATAATGCCACAAGCTTGCAAGCAATAGACAAAAATCACAAAATTTGCACAAACCCCTTCCAACTGCATTTCTTTCAAGCATTGTACTAGCATTTGTTCGCCAAACCTAAGTTCAATATATTATGCAATTACCGTTGTCCATGAGACAACATTGCACAATGAAAATCTCTAAGGACATGCTTGGTTTGTACAAGCAGGTACATTTTCCATGCATGTCCACCAACGTGTTGCCCATAATCACACTCTCCCCAACAACATCTTACTCTAATCCTCAAACAATTATGTGAGAATGCAAGGATTGTCCTTTCTCTATTCTATGTCCTTTAGTAGCATGCAAACATTGAGTAGGGCCACATTAGTGAACTCATTAGGGTTGTGTGTACTCTCCTTCCTCCTACATCTTCTTGAAGAGGAGGGAATGCTAGGGTTCCCTTGATTTGATGTAGCCGACGAAGATGAGTTATCCAAGAGTACTCATTGCAGTGCAAGAGTCAACTGAAGATATGATGCACCCGGGGGGCAACTACAAATCCCTGTTCATCATATGCTATGATGAAAGCGGTCCATGATACTATATTTCTTATTGAAAGAGAATAAAACACCTGGCATGCTTATGCAAGTGAGGTTCATTTTCCATACATATCTACAACACAGTTTCGCACCACTTCACTATTGATAAAGAGTGTTGTTTTGAATCAAGGATGGGGTGTGATTCGAGGTGGTGTCGAAGGGAAGCGTGAAGGTGTGCAATGCAATGGACATCCGTGGTGCATCTACATTGTTGGAGGATGTAGATGAATAAGGAGGAAGCTGCACTAGCTGGAGGGTGTAGATGATCAAGAAGGAAGTTGTAGCGGGCTCGGCCTGCATCCTCTACTATCATTGGCATGATTGGATCACCACCTATGATGTGTCACCTTGTGAGGGCTAGACTCGACAAAGATGATGTAGAAGATCCTAGAAAGCTTATACCAAAATTACTTATCTTTCTTTTGAAGTTAAATGTGTGTTTTTTTAAAATGTCCACCATCTTGTCACCGCACCATTGTACAAGCATTTGCTTTTAAGGGCAATGCTAATAAATAAATAGCATTAATTTTACAATAATAAATGATTACATAAATAATGGTAAAATAAATAAGCACATTGTGAGAAGAACGAATGGCGGAAGCTCGGCAATTGTAGAATCTAGTGATTAAATAGGGGTTGGGCCACCAAGTTTGGAGGTGAAGGTGGGAGCCCTAGAGGCACACAATTCACACGAGTGATCCTGCTCGGCTGACACGCAACTCGAAATATCTCGAGGAAGGAGGTGCAAGATCAATGCATTCATTTTGACGGCACGACAAGGCGTTGCGCCGTGCGGGCCCCGGGGGCGTTGTCTGACCGGGTGGAGGGCCGAGGCATGTGTTGGCGTCGCGTCACTCGGCGACTGTGATTTTGTCGGGTTCGGGCAATCGACACGTGTCCATGTGATTGAGACCTTTAAAAGGCTTCTAGCCTAAGGTAAACGCCACTAGTAGAGAGTCAAGGTGTGTGGGGCCGAAAACTCAACCATTGGATTCATTGAACTGAATACAGATGTATTGTAAAACACGTGCGGATTCCGGAATCCGCTTTTGTATACCTTCTAGGCGACTGTCAACCATCTGCGCGTCACTTAACAGGTGACGCCGTGACGAGCCCGGCACCCCGCGGCTCTATAGCTAGTTCCTTCATCATCAACAAATAATGTTGACAAATTTGCCTATTTAAATTCTCTAGTGCTTGTTGTATATTCCCTCATCGATACAGTATCCATCATTTGTTGCCCCAAATCTACCAAGCTGAACAGCCAAATTAGTTGGCATTCAGTGGACTTTGCCTTTGAAGAGCTTTATGAAGAACATTCTATACTGATAGTGAGCCTCAGCAGTTTTGATCATGGCGGTGAGTTGACTAAACATAGAGCATGTCACTTGGACTCTGAGGGTGTTGCCATTGAGAGGCCCTGATCGGGTTGGTCAGGTAGTGGTGTGAGAAGAGTTTCCTAGTTGAGGGATCAGCTTTCAGAGAGGGTGAGTTGAGTAATAGCTAGTCTATGCAGCTGCTCTCTTCACAGAGCTTTCAGAGAGGGTGAGTTGAGTAATAAGCTAGTCTATGCAGCTTCCCTCTTCACAGAGCTGAGCTGTGCCACTGGTTTTTCCACGTAGAATCCAGCTTCTGATCATTAAAGCTATTTTGTGGGGGTGCTTGTTCTCCTGGTGGTGGTGCAGCAAGGGTCGTGGTATTGGGGGGTGGCATTGGCCGCCGCTACAGCTGTTCTGATCTCACTTGTCATATTCTTAGTAATTATTGGCAGCTCAATATCGGTGCACGGTAGGTGGTGCTAGTGGGCAGCAGCAGCTCATCGTCTACCGGCGGTGGACACAGCAGCGTGTGCGTGGTGCAGCTGGGGTCGACAGTGTAAGAACTCAGATATCTTTGTAAACCTGCTGTAAACCTTGAAGCCCTGGGCTAATCAGAAGTGAATATCTTTGGAGTGGAAGAGGCCGGCACGCATCAGCTAGCAGCACCAGCTCTACTAGCTGCAGCCGCACTGACCGCTGCGCCGGTTAGAACTAATTAGAGTTCACACGCACAATAGGGCCTGGACTGTTTGACGTAATAGTAGTAGGACAGAGCTAATTACAATCCAAGATTGGCGATTGCCTGTTGAGACAGAGGCGCACGGCCGTCGGCCGCTGGCTGGAGGCGGGGGTGGTGACGGAGGCCGGGTCGACAAGAGCTCAAACGTCGCACTGATCAAGTCTCTGTGATTAACTACCTGACAATTAATTCGTCTATTCTGTGAATCATTCAGTATATAATTTGGGCAACCAGACTTAATTCCAGCCGCACTGATCGCTCTGTGATCAACTACCTGACAACTAATTTCTACATCTTGATACAATGACTCAACAGCAACAAAGCTCCCCAGTCTCACCTCCTGCTGGTCCCTTTGCTCATGAGCTTGGAAGCAGCAACAGTACCCAGATTAATAACGCACGTTGTCCGTTCCCCTCCTCCTCTTTGCTCCCCCCATCATCATCACCACCAACACCACCGTCATCAGCCCATGGTCATGTAATGTTAGATCATCCCTTATGTCTGGCGCCCTACATCCACAGTATTCCGCTACTCTTTACCACCTCTGATGCCCTTGAGCTGGAATATTCCGTTCCCCCCTTCGAGGAATCCCCCTTTCATCCTGATACAACTTCACAATCTCCATTCTTAGCAAGCTCTGAGTTCATTCCTGATGATCAGGAATATGATAAAGTATTGTACATGACTGATACTGATGAAGAAATCAGGGACAAGATTTTTGAATCACTTCAATTTGAGGGGCTTCTTGCATGCTACGAGAGGGAATCCCTTGTCGCAGACAGTCAGTCCTATACCCAAGATGATGACATCTGTTTACTTCAGGCAACATCACTATTGTCGAATCCTGACACCCACTTTCCTGCCACCATGTCGGAGAATATAAGCAACATCACAGGTCCACATGAGCTACCCAATGGTAACCAGGATACTTATCTCAAGTGCTTCAACCAGGAACATGCAATCTCATTCCCAGGAGGGAGCTCTCCTGCTGCTTTAAACGTCACGCATGGCTATGTGGAAAAGGAAGCAGCATATGAATGGACTGATCTCAGTGATTTAATTGAACCCATGTCCGAACAGATCAATCTTTATGATGATCGTGGGGCATACACAGTAACATTATCTGTTAACACAGAGAAGCTCAACTTGCATGATGGCTACCATTGGCGTAAATATGGACGAAAGAAGATTATGTCAAAGAGAGACGATCACCCAAGGTAAATGCTCTTTCATTCGAAACGAGGTATTCCGTGAAAGGCAGTGTAAAATTAGGATGGTATTATTTAACTCATGTTTATGGAAGAATATCAACCTGAGTGGTAACCGAAAATTGTGATCTCTTCATGCAACGCACACACTTAATTATCTTAGGTAGGATAATCAAAAATCTTATGGCAATTTCGCTTGTAAAATCCGCTAATCGGACATGTCCTCGTTTGCATTAGGGATTATCTGAAGTGTGCCAGAAAGGGCTGCCCTGCTAGGAAGAGGGCGGAGCTCTCAAGTGACAGAGAAGGCCACTCCATCTTCACTTACAAACACCGCCACAATCACCACCCCTATCGGTAACATCCAAGGAGAACTCATTCTCAAAAGGGGAGACGACCTTCGCATGAAAGAGGGGACATCCCTATCATCTCATTTCAGTCAGTTTTATGTTATCATGAAGAATCTGTTGTCATAGGCTGATACTGAGTTCAAAAACAACTTTGTTAAAGGCATTCCAAATTATTAGATAAAGCAAACCAATTAAGATACTACGTCCATATTCATTTACTTCTAGACTTTTAACATAGATTATCGAAGGCAGACAAAAGAAAAGGGGGATGGATGGGAATCCCACTGTCCCACCACCAAACGAGCCACTATTTGTTTTTTTTTTTGAGAGAAGCTGTAAATATTATATTAGGATGAGAAAAGGGTCAAATAAGTAGCCAATTGATTAAGGATATTCTACTTCTGAACATTCATTGACATAATTGGAGAAGTCTCTACTCAGATGTAATCTGGTTTGAGGAACTTCTTTGAAGTAGATATTTGTAGACTGTAGTTTCATTTGTCGATGAATTACGACATACAACTATATTGGTGGTTGGAAGACAGAAGGCACCCGATTCCAATAACAAGGCTTCCCTCAGGGGAAACCTGTAAATACCTTTAGGATCAATTTATTGGCATTCAACCTTGTCGTCTTTATTTGTTGGCTTTGTATAACAATGGGATAGGAAGAAATGTAGAAAGGAGAGGTGCAATTCACTGCAATTTGCCAAGCGTTTTAACTGTAATTCGTAGTAGATTCTTAGAAGCGTCTCACTGAAGGCTTTCTTTTGGTTAAAGTACAGAACCCAAATTAAGTACGCGTAATAATGAGCTCTCTGTAATAAATATGAGCCGCCAAATCTATTTGCGAGTTTGGTTTTCCTTTCTGGGGAAAATGGAATCTTTCGACGTCCATTGCCCACAACATGCATGATGCTCCGAACTGTCTAGTTTGAGCTTCCTTTTGTTGCCGGGGCAACTTGGTGATTGACCCTTAATAAAAAATAATCTCTAAACAAGGTGATGTGATCACCGTTTTCCGAAGGCGATGCGATCTCAATGGCTTGCCTTACAAAAGGTTCTCCTGACGTTCCTAGATTTTATAAGAGCCCGGTCGCACCACTCCCGCGGCGCCACTTACCCCTCGGTCCCACCATGAGGCTTTTGGGGCAGTGGGGTTTCGTTCTTAATTAAGGCTTGGTTTGCAGCGGTTCACACGTCTGTCTGTGGTACGATTGCAAGGTTACCCTGAATGTTTGAGATCCCACATAACGCTGAAAACGTTATTGCGAGCCAGCCCTAAGGGGTTTACTCATTGTTGCATTCCAATATCTAGCTGAAGGTGATCAAATCACAAAGCCTTGGCCCTTCGAGATTAAATGTTGGAAGAAAAATATGGAGAACATTGCTCTATTATAGACATGATTAGACTTGCACTTAAATACAAGATGTAGCCACAATGAAAATGAATACTAGGTGCAAAAGTCATGTAGTACCCTTTGGTCTAACCATTGTTATCTATATAAATCACCTTGAAACATATGCTAGATGAAAATTATTATAGAATTTTTCATTGTGTAAAATGTATTAAACACGATGCAAATATTTTAAAATGAAAAATGAGACATCCCTTTTGGTACCAAATTGCAACAATATCATGCCATTGAAAGCGGAAGTGGGGGGTACAAGGCACATGCAAAGGATTGGCTTTGTTATGGCCTTAAAGTGGCCCATTATTGATTTGCAAAATTGTAATAATTCCAAGTTGTTTTGTTGTTGATTTACCACCTGCTTTACCACCTACACATCCTGAAGACTATAAAATTGATCTAGTCCTAAGTTCTCAACCACCATGTAAAGCACCTTATAGACACAATCAAACTGAACAAAAATAAATCCAAACATAAGTTGAGGAACTGCTGAACTAAGGACTCATTGGGCCTAGTACTTCTCTTTTGGTGCACATATCCTATTAGTTAAGAAGAAAAATAATACCTATAATATGTGCATTAACTATCGCTCCTAAACAAAATCACTGTTAAGAATACATATCAGATTTCTAAGCACTACAACATATACATGCTATAACGACGTTTTCTTTATATATAAAAAATGTCCCTGTCGTCGGTATTAGCGTCAATAGAAAACCGTCGCTATTTGCATCGCTATTTAGCGACGCACATACCGACGCTAATACCGACGAAAATAATGACGGTTACAGTGAATTTCCGACGCTAATATCGACGATTGCAGAATACTTTTCCGACACTGATACCGACGATTACAAAGAATATATTTTTTTTGTGGCAGAGCTGCAGATGTAGCCCTACCACAGTTAGAGCCACAAAGGGCTAAGAGACAATTCCTGTTGTCAAAGAAGTTAGACAATCGATCCCGAATAATTACAAGACTTTCCAAACAAGTACTTTCATAACATTAATTAACAGAAATGTGCACAGCACAGATAAAGAAAATAACAGAACTTAAATTGAGAAGTGCTACTGCGGCAAAGCAAATAAAGAGTCATGCTACAAGATAGAAGTCCAAATCATATATACTTTGCTATTACATATGGAGGATAGATGCCATAATGCCATACATAATACAAGATGGGGAGTAATCCTATGTAACCTAATCTGCTCTCTATGACTCATCCGCATCAGAAAACTCGTATCGCTGTAGTGGCATATCGAAGGGAGTCTGCAACAACAAATGCATATATAATTGTGAGTACCAAATACAAACTGACATATAATGATAGATTTCTCAAATTAGGAATGATATTTATTACTACTTACTGGTCCTTCGCGAGCGTAGAGCTTCTCGATTAGGGCACTCAAACCATGCTTCTCCCTATATGTCACCTCCAGTGCAGTCGGGTCGCGATTCATAAAACCTTGTTATGGCGCACAAACATTGAAAAAAAGCGTACTTGAGATTCATGTTCGAAATACATACATCAACATGGATATCATTAAATTAGAGTACTCTACCCTATTAATACTTACAAAATCTGCCATGAATGTTGTGTGGCCGCCGCTACCAAGGTGATGCACCGATCCTGCGTCCAAGCGTGCCTTTGTTGCATCCTTCTGCTGCTTCCACTTGTTTGGAGTGGATGTCGCCTCATCCTGGAGATTACTCCAGTCCTCTGTATCCAGCCACTCCGGCTTCAATTTGCCCTGCTTGACTACTTCGCGTGCATCAAACCGCCTATGCGATTGATAGTCATGTATATGCGTGATCATCCACCCTCTCGAAAATCTATCATTGCTAGAGGGCTGAGGGAACTCTCGATACAATGTATCGATTATGGACTCCTTGCTGGCATCTGGGATCTCCTTCCACTTGTCTGTAATGTTGTGCCGAGATACTTGTTGGCACAACTCATGCATCCTAGAGATGATAGCTTTTTCATCATCATTCATGTATAAATGGCGAGAGGCCTTATCTATGAGATACGAGTAACCTGCAAGATCTTGCAAACGGGTACTTTCAGGACATTAATATAAATGTGTCAAACACAATTTGAATTGATAAGTGCTACTGCGAAGATCTTCATGTGAAAATACATACCTGGAGGAGTGGGTTTCGTGTACTTCTTGTCGGCCGTGGGAGTGATCGGTGGGGTGCGTAAAGGAGTAGGAGTGATCGGTGGGGTGCCTGAAGGAGTGGGAGCAGTAGACGTCTACCCGCCATCGCCAGTGAAAGACGGTGTCGACTCCCTGGTGGCAGTGCGAGTGGGGGAGACTGCATCCACGTCCCCACAACAAGAGCTACCTCCTCCTCGACCACGTGACTCTGAAGCAAAGCGAGACCTGCGACTGTGTCTACTGGAGACTGACGCATCGGACCATCTAGAGTCTGCCAATCGTGCTGAGGTGGAACGGAAAAGCTATGCATCGGCTCTATCTCTGACACGTGCTAGCTACTCCGGTGAGAAACACGCTAGCATCGCGTCGATGTCATCATCAATAAAATCCCGGCTCATCCTGCCGTCCGTGCCCAAATCCTAAACCTGCACATACAAGGAAAAATAAGTCAATCTGATAATGAATTACAAGACATAATAAAACTAAGACTTAATTTGCAAGACTTCATTTTAAAATAATAATAAAAATTAGATAATAAAAAATACGATACTCCAAAAACATACAAACTGTCCTAACCGATTTGCAAAATTTGGACATGATGTAGTGGGAGGAACGTTTTGATCGAGTCACTTTTGTTTAGGGTTCCACAATCTCATCTTGACATAGCTCAGTATACACCGGAAGGTCTATATAAAATTCTCCACAAAATGAGGACTCTGCTTCATTTTCAAAAAACCCATCCTCTATCTCCATAGGTGAGATGTCTTGGTCCTCCAAGCATTTCATCCTAGTTTCTTGTATGCCTTCTGTCATTGCCACTATTAAAGGTGTCTCTTCTATGATCGGTACGGGGGTTCTGGCAAACACTAGGATACTCCTAGATGTCATGGGAATGACATACCACCATTGAGGTTGTTGCGGATTAGGGAAAAAAATGACCTAATCCATATTACGATTAGTATAAAAGTCCACTTTGAGATTGCTAAAGCGCATCAAGTATCAGGGACACTTACCTGCTCACAGTGATTTGGCAAAACAAATGTATCACTCAAATCGGTCCACTTCTTCGTTGAGTCAATCTCAACAAAGCCACTCGCGGCCCTCGCCAAATATTTGCACCTGCTCCTTCGAGAGTAACCTTGAACCATTGCACATCAAATATGGTAATGGAGAAACTCCGATAGTCCACTGCAAGGATACTAAACATCCGAAATACTCCATCTCTACAACTACACGGTTTGGATCTATGGCACGTCGTTGGCTTTCCTGCTCAAACATTGCCATCACTCCACACTCCATTGTCGAGTGTAACGTGTTGATGTGCTCTACTTTGAAATGTCATCCACGTGACCATGCTGCATTATGGACCTTATACTGGGAGAAGAACAAGTATATTAGTTGCGATTTGCAGTATAGATTGTGATTTCTTGGAATTGCATACCTTGGGATTGCATCCACGTGAGAAGTCCCACTCTTCTTCAGTAATTGTTTCTCCATCTTGAGATGCTCTGGTTAGGGCCTCATATAGCCATCTAGTGGATATGAGTAGAGGCATCTCCTCTAAGCCCTTTGGATATCGAATGGGCCGTTGCCGCGTACTCTGTCGAAAGTCAGATATTGCAGACTCTCGCTCAGCGTGAGCATCCTCATACTGTTGCAACCACTTCTCCATCATAGCACTATGCAGCATACAAAATCGGTTCACCTTGGACTCCATGGATGCGTCCATCTTCTTCTCTATTCCATTTCCCACTAGGACATCTCCATTCAGATGATCATCCTCCTTAAGTGACCATATCAAGCCTTTGTCCCGGTCTAGAGTGGACAACCACTCAGAAATGTACACCAAGGCCTCCGACACTAACCAACCTTCAGCCATGCTACCCTCAGGACGAGCCCGTTGTCGTACAAATCCCTTTAAGGTCTTCATGAACCGTTCAAGGAAAAACATCCATCGAGTATGGACTAGACCTGCAACCTGCAATTCATCTACAATATGCACTAGAAGATGGGTTTGTATCGTGAGCATACTAGTGGGAAGATACTTCTCCAAAAGACAAGCAGTCTCTACTGCCATGCATTTCGTGGATTCAATCAATGATGTGTGAATTTCTCTTTGGGAGACAAACTGAACCAACTCGGACCTCCCATGTCAGAGACCTCACGATTGCGATCGGCAATACAAACTGTGAAAACCATAATCTTAACATTGTGTATAAACAAACTGCGATTCTGAAATCTAATATGCAGAATCATGCCATGCGCAGCCTCATACCGTACATACCTGACACATCTTATGCCAATCATGGGATTTGAGTCCTGTCAGTTGGTCATCCTTTGTGAATGCTGTCTTGAGAGAACGAATTAGGCCAATCGGCGTGCGAAAGGACTTGATGTTTTCCTTTACTCATTGCACTTCATTGCCAGAAAAAACCCAAGGAGCGTGCGGCAATTGCACTTGACCGTCGACGCCACTTACAGGCCAATATGGTTCCATCTTTCCCACTGCTTTCAAATCCATACTCACTCCTAGTGTGTCTCGCTGCCCAGTGAGGTGGTCCCATAGCAAGCTATCCACATTCTTAAAAATGCGCATGGGATCTAAAAGGTGGTTAATCTTCAGTTTTTTCAAATAAGTCAGCTCATAGAAAATTGAGAAGCGTCGCATTCCACTGGGAAGCAAGTCTTGGTCCACCATCCTGCAATCAAACCAGCTCAGTGCGTTCATTCTCGCAGGAGGGCGACCAAGAAATCCTTCTCTCATGACATGACCCTCTGGCAAAAAAGCCCGATGTCCCTCAAATACCATCTTCTTCATAGATTTTGACATACGAGAATCCAACCTTGGTCCACACAGAGGACATGCATGGTAACCTGATGTGACTAGCCCTGCAGAACACACATGTATAATGAGGCATGTCATAATACCAACATCGCTCAAAGAAAACTAGCAAAATAAGAAAACACGCTTTACCAGAGCATTCTCCATAACCTAGAAAGTCATGCATGGTCCACATAAGAATTGCCCTTATAGTTGCGGATCGTCTACCAATATGTTTGCTCATGTCCTCCACTACAATTCCCTCCCATAACTCCTTTAGCTCATCAATCAGTGGAGAGAGGTAGACATCCATATTCTTGACTTTGTATCGTCTAGGCACAAGCAAGCTGAGCAAAAGGTGTCCTTTCTTGGTGGAAAGCCATGGCGGTATATTGTAGTTAACAAGGACCACGGGCCATACACTATAGGAGGTGGAACGTAAACCAAAAGGATTTACCCCATCCATGGCAAGACCGAATTGTAGATTCCTCGCCTCCTTTGCAAAGTCAGGGAAAGTCTCGTCAATGTGATGCCATGCTTCTGAGTCAGCTGGTGTACGCTGTACACCATCAGTGGATCGATTTTCCGCATGGCATGTAGTAAAATTTGCAAAACTCTTGGTCCGAAAAATGTGACGAACACGCGGTATCAGCGAAAAGTGTCTCAAAACCTTCTCCGAAATAGTCTGTCCTTGCAAGTCATTTCGATACCTGTCCACACCGCACTTAGGACATGTGGCCAACAATTCAAACTCTCCCCAGAAGAGAACACAATCATTGGGGCAAGCATGAATGCAATTATAATCCATGCCTAGCTTTGCAGCACTTGTCTTGCATCATCACGAGACTCAGACATCGTGTTTTGGATAGGCAAAATATAAGATTTCAACGTTCTACAAATTGCAATGAAGCACGTTATTAGAGTGCTATATAGCACATTTTAATGGCTTTCAATAAAGAATCATACACATCATAATATACCTGAATAGCTCTGTCGCACTCACATCGCTCCATCCATACTTTGTTTGTATGCTCAACAATGCAAGAAGCGTCTTCAAATGGGATACTCGACTCCTAGCATACAATGGAATGGCAGCCTCCGCAATTAAAGGATCTTGGGATTCCGAGTCCGTCGGAAGCAATGATTCGATTATGTCCTCTAACTCGAGCTCCAAAAAAGCAGGAGGATCGTCCATGTCTCCAGTATTCTCACCCATAGAAGGGGGTTGAGAGTTATCACCTTCTATGAGACAGTTAGTTATCTCGAACGGCATTTGTATAGAGCGCGGACAAACCCATCTTACTGGATGCAAGAGATCTGCAGACTGCAATGTATCGACATAGCCCTAACCTTGTAAATGACATTAAGGAGCTAACTTCTAAGATAACCCCAAACTGTTATTCTTAAATCAATTACATGTCATATAGTAATGAGAGAGAACTTACCGCAATCTCGTAATTCAAGACTGCTTGGTCGATTATCTCAACTCAAAACTCTCCATACCATTGTACATGCTCTATGGACAAATGACGTTTTCGACGAATGGCTAATTTTCATTGCGTGCATGGACAAGGGACACGTTGATTGAGCCAAGCCTCACGATCACCACCATGTTGGTCGTGAGTGCTAGACATCTTGACTGTGATGTAATGAAATGATAATTTAATAATGATTCTATATTGTATATTGGGACCACTTCACTATATATATTTGAGGTCTTTTTTTTTAAATTTTCGTACCTATCTCTTGTTGAGATATCGAGCTCCACTCGTGATACGCCAGGGTGACCGTTGTGTATTTATGTCACCGACTTGTCAGTTGCAGACGCGGTTGGTACACCGCCCATGAATAATAGCTACATGATAGCTATCCTTATCTACTCTAGTTCGTGGCTCAGTTAGTATGCCACCTTAGTTAGTTGAGTTTGGTTTGAGACCCATATATAGGGTTCTTCTATTTCTTTGTACTTGAGTTCTTTTGGCTTACACAACTAAGAAGAGGAAAACTGTTTTCAGCCTCCACCCTTGTGTGTCTTCCCCCATTGTGCAAGCAAGAAAGCTTCAAGCGAGACTCCTTCCTTCTCTCCCACAATCTTGACATGGTATCAGAGCCTTGTTCGTGGTAAGGAGCTCAAGAAAGCAAGCCAAGCTCACGGTGTTCTGGTAAGAGGAGCAGTGTTGCTTTCATTTTATGTTTTGGGAGCAGATCTCTGCAGGTAGCACAGCCGAAAAGTGCAGGAGTGTATTGTCTCAGGTTGAGATGCCCTTCGCGGTGAAGCAAGAGGGCAATATATGCTAGGGGAGTGGGCTTTAGCCCTTGGCGACCTTGTTTTTTTGATTTGAGGCCATTTCGGGGCCTGTTTTGGAGGCGGAAGTTTTCTGCACGCACTCAAGAAAAGGCCCAGTTTTATGCTATGCAGCCACTGTTCTACAGGTCGGTGAATAGTTACTATAAAAATTACATTGTATGCTTGTGCAGAGAGACATTGGGAGTTACAGAATCATCCCTGTTGCCTGTTGATGCAAAATCGTCACTAGGAAGTGACTGTGTGGTCAAATACCACTTTCGCCAGTTTTGCTGATTTTCCCTTGTGAGGGTGAAGCTGTGGTTTTTGCAGTGATAGAATTTTTTGCAGTCTTCTGTAATGGCATCTGATTCTCTTTCACAGATTGTCACTGAAAAGCTTGACAAGAACAACTTCCAAGCATGGAAGTTTAGAATGACGAATTTCCTTATGGGAAAATGATATTGGGAATTTGTTGCAGGAAATGAAGAAGAACCAGTTCTTCCTGATGTTCCCAATCAACAGCAAATGCAAGCATTTAAAGCATGGCATGAGAGAGCCAGGAAAGTTATGTATTGGCTGTCTATCAGCATTTCAGACTCTATGATTGTGCATATTCAGGATGCAAGTACGCCAAAGGAGGCATGGGATACTTTGTCAAAAATGTATAGCACAAATACACAAGCCAGGAAAATGCAGCTCAAGCAAGAGTTGCACAATGTGCAAAGAGAAAATATGAGCATCAACGACTACCACATGAAGGTGAAGAAGATTGCAGATGCACTTGCTTCCATTGGGTCACCAGTGGAAGATGATGATTTAGTTACTGTGACCTTGAATGGTCTAGGAAAGGATTATACACAGTTTCGGACATCCATTTCAGTTCGTGAAAGATTTCCTGATTTTGAGGAGCTGATTGCTCTTCTAATTTCTGAGGAGCAAAGAAATGGTGGTACATCTTCTTCAGGAGGAACTTCAAAAGAAGTTGTCTTCTACTTAAATGCTGGAAGAGGTAAAGGCAGAGGTAGAGGAGGCCGATATGGAGGCCGTGGTAGAAATCAGAATATGCAGCAAACTCAAGAAAACCAGTCCTATGGAGGAGGACGTGGTAACTCTAGAGGCAAGGGGAGCCAAAGAGGTCGTGGTGGATGGCAAAGAGGCCAAAATGCAAACAGTAATGTTGAATGCTACTATTGTGGTAAAATGGGTTATATGGCTAAAGACTGCTATAAAAAGCAGAATGACATCATGAATGGAAAACTGCAACAAGGAAATTATGCATCCTCTAGTAGACAGGGTGATGACAGAAATGAGCATATGTTTATGGTACAGCACATGAACAATTCTGTGATAAGTGCAGAAGAAAGCAACGATGTATGGTATATTGACTCAAGTGCATCAAACCATATGACAGGTCATGCAGAATGGATGGAGGATGCAAGGAAAATGAAAAAACCAGGATTTGTGGAGACTGGTGATGATACTGCACATCCTATTGTGCAGATTGGAAAATTTCCTTTGTCTATGCAGGATGGGAAAAAGAAATACCTGTCCGATGTATTTCATGTCCTGAATATCACCAAGAATCTGGTTTCTGTTGGTCAAATGGTTGAGCACGGCTTGCAGGTCAGATTTAATCCTCATGGATGCTTTGTTGAGGATATGAAAAATAAAGGTCGCTTGATAGCAAAAGGAAAGAAGAAGGGCAGAATGTTTACATTGGATGCAGACATGTCTGAATTGAGTGCAGCAATGTTTGCACATGGGACCGGTGTAGTTGCAGATATTGATATCTGGCATAAACGCATTGGTCATGTTAATGTACAGCGACTTAAATCAATGCAGGCCCAAAATATTGTTGCAGGTTTGCCGAAATTCAAGGTTGCAGAAATGCATAAGGTATGTGAAGCCTGTCAATTTGGAAAACAGGCAAGGAAACCATTTCCTAGACATGTTCAAGAGAGTAAGAAGCCATTGGAATTAATCCACTCTGATGTGTGGACAACTAAAGCTGCATCTCTTGGAGGCTGTCATTATTTTGTCAGTTTTATTGATGACTATAGCAGAAAAGTTTGGGTGTATTTTATGAAAAAGAAAAGTGAAGTTTTTGGGCATTTCAAAACTCTTAAAGCTATGGTTGAAAAAGAAACAGGCTTGCAGATAAAATGCCTAAGGTCAGATGGAGGGGGAGAGTATCTCTCAAATGAGTTTGCAAGGTTCCTGCAGGAGCATGGCATAAAGCAACAATATTCATGCAGTCATACCCCACAACAAAATGGAATTGCAGAAAGAAAAAACAGGCATATTGGAGAGGTATCTCGTGCCATGCTTAATGAAAAAGACTTGCCAGATTTTTATTGGGCTGAAGCAGTTGCTACAGCAATCTACATAATGAACAGGACTCCCACTGTAGCAATACATGGAATGACTCTAGAGGAGAGGTATACTGGTAGGAAACCAGTTATTTCTCATTTGAAAATTTTTGGTTGCATTGCCTATGTACATGTGCCAGATGAGTTGAGATCCAAGTTGGATCCAAAAGCTGAGAAGTGCATCTTTATTGGTTACTCTCTGCAGCAAAAAGGGTATAGATGCTATAACCCTTCTACTCGTAAGTTTACAGTGAGCAGAGATGTTGTTTTTGATGAGATGAGTAGCTGGTATAAACCAGTAAATGTGATTGATGATGTAGATGCACAAAATGGTAATGCTGCACAAAATTCACAACAGCAGTCACAAAATATTAGTGGACCTGGAGCGTCCTCTAGTAGTGGTTCACATTCTTCGCCATGGACAGGCAGATTGAGATCAGAAGAATCTTCTCAAAGTAATGCAGATAGTGGTATGCAGGTATCACGAAAAGGAAAAGAGAAGGTTGATCAGCCCATGTTTGATGTGAATGCAGGTTACTCTTATGTGGATGGTGAATCCAGTGGCTCAGAACAGAGCATTGATGATGAGTTGGGTATTCCTTCTATTGTTACACCTGGAGTAAGGAAGACCAGGGATGTTTTGAGAGCACCTGGGAGTGAACCTACTTTGCGCAAGTCTACGAGAGCTAGGTATCCTGTGGATAGGCTGAAATATGATGGATTTACAGCCATTCACTATGCATATATGGTTAAAATGATACAGGAACCAGAATCCACTTCTTTTGAGGAAGCCATGGGAAAAGAAAAATGGGAGAAAGCCATGGATGAAGAAATGGATGCCTTGGAAGAAAATGCTACATGGGAATTGGTACCTTTGGTACCTTTGCCTAAAGGTAAAAATGCAATTGGCTATAAGTGGGTTTATAAGGTGAAGCACAATGTAGATGGTTCTGTGAATAGATACAAGGCAAGATTAGTAGTCAAGGGGTATGCACAAACATATGGCATTGACTATGAAGAAACATTCAGTCCGGTTGCAAGGATGGCAACCGTAAGAGCAGTCATTGCTATGGCTGCATCAAAGGGATGGTCTTTACATCAGATGGATGTAAAGAATGCCTTCTTGCATGGTGATTTGCAAGAAGAGGTCTATATGGAGCAGCCACCAGGTTATGTGCATGCTGTTCATCCTGAGTTTGTTTGCAGGTTGAAGAAAGCCTTGTATGGCTTGAAGCAAGCACCTAGAGTATGGTCTGACAAGATAGGACAGTATCTTGTCACTATTGGCTTTCAGATTTCCAAGGCAGATTTCTCACTTTATGTGAGAAAAACAGAGAAAGGTATTATGCTACTTGTCATTTATGTTGATGATTTGATTATGACAGGTGACAGTGATGAAGATATCATTCATGTGAAAATGCTATTGAAGCAGAAGTTTGAGATGAAGGATTTGGGAGAGCTGCGTTATTTCTTGGGCATTGAGGTGATTAGATCACCAAGTGGGATACAGCTCTTGCAGAGGCAGTATGGATTGGACATGCTGTCCAAATATGGGATGACAAGCTCTAAGCCTATTTCAGTTCCTTTGGAGCAGAATGTGAAGCTGAGCACAGATGCAGGTGAGCTTCTAGAAGACCCTACTATGTATAGACGCATAGTAGGAAGTTTGATTTATATGACTATTACCAGGCCAGATTTGAGCTATGCTATTGGATTGGTAAGTCAGTTTATGCAGGCTCCAAGGAAACCACATTTGGATGCGGCTAGACGCATACTCAGGTATGTGAAGTCCACATTGCAGTATGGACTATTTTATGAGACTGGGGTTCAGATACAGTTGCATGGATACACTGATGTTGATTGGGCTGGTAGTATTTCTGATAGACGATCTACCAGTGGATATGTGTTCTCTTTTGGGAGTGCTGCAGTCACTTGGAGTAGCAAGAAACAGTCTACAGTTAGCGAGGTTGAGGTTTGCATCCCTTTCTTTTCCCATTCTCCTTGAACCAAGTGCAGCGTGAATCCACTTCAAACTTGGCGTTTCTGTGTAAAGTAGTTCGCTCGGGTCTGACGCTAGTTGCCGTTAGCTAACGACCCCTTTAGGAAAACCCTAATTTTTGTCGATCCTAAGTGGGAACGGCCAGGATACTTCCGCTACGTGGCAGACGCGGGAAGAACTAGATCGCAAGACCCGTAACATTCCATGGGAGTGCCGGTGGAGCTTTCTAGACATCCTTTCCGATGGACTGGTAAAACGTGTCCTGGATGATACTAGGGGACACGTTACAGTTGGTATCACAGCCAGGTTAACAACGGAATTGTTTTTTTCTCAATAAAAGGAAATAAAGAAATTGTTGTTGTCCAAACATTTCCTCATCTTCAATGCTGTCTTGCAGAATTATGAAGCGTGGAACAAGTTTTTGGTGTTTCGGGTCATGTTTATGACTGCAATGCATTCTCCGCATTATAGACAAAGAATTGGGATGATGAACATCCTGGAGCAGATTTACAATCCATCACCTTTATACATAGAACGAAGATGGACGGGGTCTTGAGGAATCTACTACATAGCTGCCCACCAGTTCACTTATCTACAGACCAACCTAAAGAGGATCAAGTGGTTGGAAGACTTGAAAGTCATGAAGCTGTTCATTTTTGTGGAAGCTCACGTAAATTCGACTTTACATATTCAAAGTTGGAGGGTTGAAATGAACTCATATGTATATGAGGAAGTAACCCGTGTAATCCCAGCCGACAGGATTAAAGTGTTGGGCCGCCATGAGAAGTATGGATTCCAACGAAAAGGGTACCCTGAACTTCCAATGAATTATCGATTCCTAAATATCCATGACCCAAAACCCTACTATTACACAGTTCCTGTAGACAAATACAATACAACATTGTTCTCCCCAAACTGAATGTAATGATTGGATTATCATCACACGAGACGTTGTATAAGGCTACGCCCATGTAAATATAAATAAGGACTTCTTTTATCAATATCCGGCTGTGCATCAGAGTTGTTAAAAAAGTTAAGTAGCTTTATGATTTACGAGATAGCTGAACTAAAGATAAGCTAACGTCAATTATCATATAATAACGTTAAGAAAACTTTTATCCAGGCACAACCCGAGGTACAAGTTCCAAATTCGCCCCCTACATCAAGTACTGCTGTGACCCAGGAGAAGAAGTTCCTTCTCAAGCAGATAAAGCCACCCGAGTTTGACGGGAGAGGCAAATTCGTCTAGTCTGATGCTGAAATTTGGATTGAATCTATGGAGGATTACTTTGAAGCAGCTGGTACTGCACCTACCAATCAGGACATGCTCGCCAAGTTAAAACTTACCGGCGAAGCTAGACTATGGTGGAAACAATGGTGCAGGGATCAAGGGACTTCAGAGGGGTCCGTTACCTGGGAGAAGTTAAAGAAAGCCGTGCAGGGGAGATATTTGCCACCTGCATATCGTACACAGAAAATGAATGAGTTCTACGAGCTAAAACAGCTAGGACTCACCCTTGACGCATACTACTCTAAATTTGTCTCACTCTTCAAGTATAAGCCACAGATAGACATGACGCAGCAGGTGTCGAAATTTTGTGCAGGCTTAAATCCACCCATAAATACCCGTCTCGAATCTATGCATCCATCAGATCTTCAGGATGCACTCATTCGAGCAGCGCCTATAATTCAAGAGGTGCAAGCTAGACCAAGGGGTAACAAAACTTGGTCCTATAGTGATCCGAACAGAGGAGCATTCAAACCTCAAGTGAAGAGAGTTCAAGGTCACAATCAGGGACAAAGGAAGAAAGCAAGGACAAATAACGTCAACAACTTTGTTCCTACTCAAAGTAATGGCCGAAACCTCCGACGTTTCCACTGCAATGAACTCGGTCACTTCAAAAGGCAATGTCCCAAGCTCAGCGGGGGACATCGTCAAACACCTTTCCAAGGTGCAGGCCGCAGTCAAGGAGCAGCCACCCGTGGAAGAGGAAGAACTGCCTGCATTGCCAATAGGCAAAGATATGAAGAAGAAGAAGAGGAAGATCCGACTATGGAAGCAGAATTTGAAAGAGTGACAGTCCATGCTGCTTTACACAAGAAAGGGCCGAATCGCCAGTTTTCGGTGATTCAAACACCGTCGGACTATCAAGGTAAAGGTTTCAAAACCTTGATTGATTGTGGCAGTACACATTCCTTTATCTCACCAGCATGTGCAAAAAGATTAGGAATAACCACAATAGAAGCACCTATCCTGCTTGTGGAATTGGCAAACGGTTGTGAGATAACTTGTACCAGGCAAACTGCTAAGGAAGAATTCTTTCTGGGAGGAAAGAAAACCTCAGTCAAATTCAGAGTCATGAATTTAGGTATCCATGAGTGTCTACTCGGGATGGATTGGCTTAAGCCTAATGATGCCCACATCCACTGTGGAAAGGGTCAAGTTTCCTTTCGAAACTCTGAAAGGGAGTTTGTCACAACTCAAGGTGAGGCAGGAGTGCCAAGAATCCAATTAGCCAAAGTATCACGGATCATAAAAGGAGTCAGAAAAGGATTACCCGTTTACCTAATCAAACTCAACAAGTTAGATCAAAAGCAAGAGTCTCATGAAGGACCTTCTTGGCTAAAGGAATATGCTGACGTATTCCCTGAGGAATTGATTGAACTTCTGCCTCCAAGAAAAGTTGATCATGAAATTAGGCTAGTGCCTCAAGCTGCACCAATTGCAAAGAGACCTTATAGAATGTCCATACTAGAAGCTATTGAGTTGAAGGAACAACTCAAGCAACTGTTGAATCAAGGTTACATCCGGCCTAGCAACTCACCGTAGGGAGCTCTAGTACTATTCCAGAGAAAGAAAGATGGGACACTTCGACTATGTATTGATTACCGAGGGTTGAATCAATCAACAGTCAAGAACAAGTATTCTATTCCTAGAATAGATGAGCTTCTTGATCGTCTTCAAGGTGCAAAGATCTTCTCCAAGATTGATCTCAGGTCAGGTTACTATCAAATAAGGATCAAGGAAGAAGATATTCCAAAAACGGCCTTCAATACAAGATATGGGCACTTTGAGTTCTTGGTTATGTCATTCGGGCTTACAAATGCACTTGCCACCTTCAATAGATTAATGCAGGATATTTTTAGACCATATCTTGATGATTTCGTGCTTGTCTTCTTCGATGACACTTTAGTCTATTCTAAACAGGAAGAAGATCATGAACCTCAACTACGGATTGTCCTTGAGACAATGAGGTCTCATAAGCTGTATGCAAAAATGAAGAAGTGTGCATTCTTCAAGCGTCAGATTGAATATCTGGGATTCATAGTATCATCAGAGGGAATATCAGTAGACCCAACCAAAGTCAGGGATGTGCTTGAATGGCCAATACCAGTATCCGTCAAAGAAATACGTAGCTTTCTTGGCTTGACAAGATGGTATAGGGTCTTTATAAAAAACTATGCTTTGATTGCAACACCTCTTACAAACTTACTAAAGAAGCAGACTTCTATTACATGGTCAACTCCCAAACAAAATAGCTTCAACAAATTGAAGCAAAGTTTGGTATCAGCACCTATTCTAAAACTTCCTGACCTCAATAAGGAGTTCGAGGTAGTAACTGATGCCAGCATTCTTGCCTTGGGATGTGTACTTATGCAGGAAGGTCATCCAGTAGCATACTCTTCAAGGAAATTGAAGAGTCATGAAAAGAATTATGCCACGCATGATCTGGAATTATTAGCTGTCATCCATGCTCTAAAGCTTTGGAGACACTACCTGTTGGGTAACAAGTTTACTCTAGTAACAGATCATAAGAGTCTCAAATGGATTTTTACCCAGAACGAGCTCAACATGAGGCAACGTCAGTGGATTGAAGTATTGGAGGAATATGATTTTGAAATCAAGTACCGACCAGGGAAAGAGAATGTAGTTGCCGATGCACTCAGCCGCAAGGCATTCCTAAACTCCCTAATCTTGCAGAATCCATCAACGGCCAGATCTCTGGCTACAAAGGTATCTATGCCAAACAACCCTATACTTGAACTAGCTAGAGAGGAAGCATGCCATGATTTGGCCTACCAAACAATGATAAAATAAATATCTACCAAGGAGCAGAATCTGAAGTTACAAGCTAAGTATCAGGAATTTTCCATTGATAATGGACTTGTCTACTACAGAACAAGGCTGTGTATACCAACAAGCCAGTCACTTAAGCAGAAGATACTATGGGAAGCTCATGATTCCCCTTTCGCAAGACATCCTGGCTATGCAAAAACTCTTAATGCAGTTAGGAAGAGCTACCATTGGGAGAGGCTCAAAGGTGACATTCTCAAGTATGTCACTGAATGTTTGTCTTGCCAACGTATCAAGGCCGAACATGTCATGATGCCAGGGAAACTACAACCACTTGACATTCCCCAAATGAAATGGGAATTCATCAGCATGGATTTTGTTGTGGGCTTACCCCAAGTCCAAGGAGGATACAATTCCATTATGGTTGTGGTTGACATGCTTACCAAGGTTGCACACCTGATTCCAGTAAAGACAAACTATAAAGCCTCTGACATTGCAAGATTGTTTTTCAAGGAAGTATTCAAGCTACATGGGTTACCTAAGAGAATCATTAGTGATCAAGATTCTCTCTTCACATCACACTTCTGGAGAGCTATCTTTGAAGCCATTGGGACTCAACTCTATTTTAGCACTGCCTACCATCCCCAAACGGATGGACAAATAGAGCGAGTGAATCAAATCATTGAGGATATGCTTAGGGCATACTGCTGTCGAGAGCCGAAGAGGTGGATTCAATACTTGCCATTAGTTGAATTTACCTACAATGCTTCTTACCAGCAGAGCATTCAAATGACCCCCTTCCAGGCATTGTATGGTCATGATTGTCGAAGTCCCCTAAACTTTTCAGATCCAACCCTAAGAGTTGAAGCTTCAAGACAAATGTTGGAGGACATGGATGATCAAATAAATTCAATAAGACAAGACATACAAGCAGCCAAGGATAGACAAAAGGCATATGTAGATTTGAAACGTCAAGAAAGAGTCTTCAAAGAAGGAGACATGGTCTTCATTCGAGTACGACCTAAAAAGAGTTCTCTATCTCTAGGAGAATGCAGGAAGCTAAGTCCAAGGTATTGTGAGTCGTATAAAATCCTCAAATGCCTAGGACCCAATGCTTATAAATTGCAACTCCGTGAGAACCTAAAAGTTCACAATATATTCCATATCAGCCTCTTAAAAAAATATGTACCCAACCCTAATCATGTACTTACTGACCAACAAATAGTAATGCCTAGTCAAGGAGTCCTTGAACTAAGGCCGGATAAGATCTTAGATGTTAGGGAGAGACAGTTAAGATCTAGAACCTTGAAAGAATGCCTCGTCCAGTGGAAAGATTATCCCGAAGAGGATGCCACTTGGATAGATGAAAGCTCTCTCAACTATCAATATCCCCAGTTTACTTCGAGATGAGGACATCTCGATTCCTCCAAGGGGGAGAGAATATAATATTTCCATTATGAGAATATTTCTAAACCCACGTGATAGTCATGCAAGGGAATTCCAACATCCAAAAATACGTTGATGCTGTGATTTTTGAATTACATACTACGTATCTTGATCTCCACTTGCATAAACGAGTTAAAAGAATTTACGTAGGAACCTCCTCCTAGAAAGCCAAAAGGATAACCTTTAGAATAAGGGAATTTTTTTTTCTTATTATTATTTCCCCCTTTTTCCCCAGTGACTATCGTGCTGGAGGGGAGGGGAATAGCAAGGATGACTAAGCATCCTTACTGGGGGTCGTAGATGGGATAAGCCCATGCACGAGCCGCGTGGGGGAGGGGAGGTACCTCTCCCCCTCCCATATAAACCCTGTGGGAGGAAGGGAAGGATTAGGGAGAAAGAGAGAGAGACGGGCAGCCTTCGCTCTGTTGAAACTAGGAGTCGAGAAGGGGATGAGCTCTGTTGGTTGCCGGGGAGATCAAGAGAGAGGGGAAGCACAGCGTAAGGCCACGTCATCCACCAAGAGTGGAGGGAGGAGACGCCAATTTCCTGGCGGCTGCTGTGGGGCCAGGAAAGTTGCCGCCATCTTCAGTCTCGTCATTCGCTGCCTGTCTAAGTAGACGCCAAGCTAGGCCGATAGCCACCAGACAACGATTCGTCCTTTATTCCCCCCACATACCTTAGTAAAACCTCTAGAAGGCCCTTGGAAGCTTCCAAGGGGCCTTCTTGAGCCCTTTCCCACACCTTTACTTATTAACCCCCCGAGATTCTAAATTTCCCCCTTAAGCCCTTATTCTTCCCCCCTCCCGGTGTTTTAAATTCCCCCCCCTAAGGCCCTTATTCTTCCCCCCCTCCCGGTGTTTTAAATCCCCCCCCCTCCTGGGATTCTAAATTCCCCCCTAAGCCCCTTATCCCCCCCCCCCGGGTTTTAATTTCCCCCCTAAGCCCTTGCCCTTTTTCCCTCCAGATTTTTCTTTAAACTATTCAAGTCATCATCACGGCCTCGTATGTACCCCGTAAGGAAGAATATAGCCGTGAGATAAAAGATAGGGAGGGAAGTAGAGGGAGTGGAAAGAGGGAGTGATGGAGGAAGAGTGGGAAAAAGGAAAAAGAAAAGGAAGGAGAAGACGGTGGAATTCCAAGAAGAAAAAGGAAAAGTCTATCTCACGTTCGAACTACGATACCGCCGAAGAAAGTCCAAGGTGTAGCTGCGGGAGGGTCATCTCCTGGTATCCATGTGGATATCTCACCTCAAAGCCAGGTTTTTCTTCTTGATGTTAATTCGGTTTTAAGTCAGTCATACAAAGAAAAATTGTTAAGGAAAGATATATTTGTTCAAGTTATTTTTAACGAAGGAGTTAGCTTATGAATGACAATGTATACAAATTAGCTTTATTCAAATTGCATCAAGCATTATAAAATTATAGGCAAGATTAACCATTTACTATAGTAATATATTCAAATTATATCTTGCACCATTAGTCTTATTCCTTTCGCAACGAATCATGGTAAAATGGCTAAATTCATGGAAGGTTTCTTCGATGCTCAAATTACTAGGGAGTTATCTTTGCTAGTTGCACATCTTAGCAAGGCAAGTGTTGTTATTTGGCATGAGTTCATCTTTAAAGAAAATGGAAGTTAAATGTTAGGAATTAACAAGTATAAAAATTAGATATACGAACTCATTTGGAAAGAAAATGTAATTGGAAATTACTGGATGACACTCTATTAACACTTTTCCCCTACTATTTTAGGACTTGGAACTAATAAAGTGTGTATACACTAAATTCTCAGCTAGGCCTTTTGTCCCAAGGAGTATTGTCGTCTTTGTATCATCTTGGCATTATGCTATATGCCAAATTAAACTGTATTGATTAGGAAGGTTAATTGTCACAAGAATAGTAAAACCGTGACAAGACGAGTAAGATTACCTTCCAAAAGATAACCGAACCAATCTAAACATAGAAACATTCATACCCTAAACACTTGACTACTTTCCTTACCGTAGGGACAATAAATTCATAAAGATAAGAAACTAGGGTTTGTCCCTAAGGTTCTTAAATGAAGAAACCCTAGGCCTGACATACGTCAGCTTAAGGAATCTAAACAGATTATTCCATCGCCAAACTTGTGCAACATGTATGAAATCATTTTGTGATTGATTCACAAGGAGAAAAGGGAAAAACCCTCTTCAAGGACGACATATCCTTACGTAAGTTATCTTGAAAAAAAAGACGTAGTTTTGGATATCCTTCTAAATAAGAAAAGTTGTAAAATAGAAACTAGCATATCTAAGGTACCTTAGGGTTAACCAAGTTGGGTATACCCTACACCCGAATATAAGGGATCTTGCCAAGTTACAAGACATCTTGAAAATGACTGCTGATACACTCAAAAAGGAAAGAACACTTCCTTAGCAGTTTGCCATACAACTGGGTTGATTAATGGAAATGTTTGTGCTTGCTAGAGATTGTAGGGCTCTGTTTGAATTATGAATTACAAATTAAACAAGTACCTATACTTCAAGTTAAAGGCCTAAAGGGAGAGACAGCTTCAGTTACCCCCAACTGCCTGCCTGACCCTAACCAAGGGGGTTGTTGACCGCGCCGGGAATGTGGACCAAACCCACCGCGAGAGGTCTCTCCGTTGAGTTCTACTTGGAGTAGGAGAATGCTTGGGTGTCAGGGGGGCTCTGGCCATAAATCCCTCGCCTCCCAGTAGTTATTCACTTTTGTTGGGTTTTATTTAATTATTTTCAAACAATTCTGAATATTTGAGTTGATGTGTAGAGTAGGCGACACTAGCGTTGGGTAGCACCATGCGAAAGCGTGAACCCAAATGCTTAGAAGAGTTACTATTTTTTATGGGTGTGCACCTTATCACTAAAGGCATGGCATCAATATTTATTTAAGTGTGCTTATTTATTAAAGTGCTTTAAAAATAATTATTATCTTGTATGCGCATAGGCGCTCGGTTAAATATTTCATTATTTGATATTTGTATTTAGGCACAATCTGACTTTTAGACGCCCAAACGCCTTACTCTATATTTGGGCAAACGCAAACACAAAAGTAAAAGCATGCTATTTGTAAAGTGGGCTATTTTTTAGCTTGAAGATAAATAAATGTATAAATACATGCCTTGTGAAGCGCTCATACAAGGCATGGGGGGAGATTGCACCCAATTTGTCTCTTTTGTCTCATGTCGTGCAAATTTGCTTTTGCTTTGTACTTGAAATTATGAAGGTTTGTAGAGTACTTTGTTATTGGGGACTTTTCAGCATTCACTACGCGTGCATACAACATCCGATTTGTGCACCACACACACATATACACGCACCACATGCATATGCACACACTTAAGACACACATCCATTAGACAATTACGCATACACACACACATTTAATATATATACACACAACTTCAGCACAGATGCATGCCCTTAATGCACATGCATATACACATCATATACACTAGTGGCACTAGGCAGGCATATCCCAACTTACACGCACACCACTCACGAGGCACCTATGGTTGCTTGGTTCTAATGCACCCCTACTGCTACATTGTTCACATGGTGGGAGTTAAGGGGAGGGAGAAGAGAGGAAAAGAAACATGCAAAACACACGCATACCACTTATAGACACAAATATCCATGCATAGACATATATATGTACCATCCCATGGGCACAAGTAGCCTCACTTAGACACGCATCGCATGCACATAGGCACCCCACTCACAACATAATGTACTAATATTGACACATGTGCACATGTATCATAACATACACACACCATCTACTTCATGTGACATGCATATATGCCATGTGTGTCATACGTGTGCACACTTTTCTTTCTCAACTTATCCTAATACCACCCCATCAAAGGGGAGGAAGGAGAGAGAAAAGAGGAAAGAGGGAAGAGGCATGCACATGCATCATGCATCAAAATGACCTTGGACACCTATCATACATCCATCACTTTAGAATACAACCATATACCATAGTGCATCACATGCAGCCATGTGCATCCCTATACCCATGTGCATCCATATGTAACTGTGTATCTATATGTGGATTTAGCCACACACATGTACATATTTGTGCATTTGACTAGACACATGTATGTCCTCAATATACATAGCTACACATAGTGCATGCACCCTATGCATATTGTTCAACATCCTACATCCATCTAGACCTTGTATACATTTGACCACACATAGCACATCTCTGTGCATCCAATTGCACATGGGTGCATCTACCTACATTGTAGTGCATGCATCAACACTTGCACATTCACTTGTGTATTTGTCACCCCACATAGTGTATCTGTGCATTCATGTGCACAGATACTTTGCATCACATTTTAGTACATTCATGCATGTTTGACTACACAGTGCATCGAACCACACATAGCATCTTTGTGCACCATGTATCCACATGTGTATTTGTACGCCCATAGTATGCACCATATCCCATTATAGTCACCCATAGCATCTTTGTGCACCATGTATCCACATGTGTATTTGTATGCCCATAGTATGCACCATGTATCCACATGTGTATTTGTACGGCCATAGTATGCACCATATCCCATTATAGACACCCATGTGCATCTGCTCACCCTAGTGCATTTGCATGTGCATTCGATCGTACACATGTGCATTTGGCCTTATACAATGTGTCCATTTGCACACTAGTATGGATCAATAGATTCACATATGTATTTACACACATGTATGCACTCGTTGTTCACATGTGTGGATACACTCATAGCACACTAGGGGCACATAGAACACATTAAGGATTTGTCTAGGCATGCTCATTCTGCAGACCCACACATCCTAGCTGCTCACACTTTTATTTATGTGTATGTCTAAACCGCTAGTCAGACACACCATACCAAGTGCACCTACACTACTTTTAGGTGCACTCATATGTGTGCAAGGATATTTGCATGTGTTCAACACACTAGCACACTGTACTCATTCACACGCACATAGTGCACTTGCATACAAACCATGCCTAGTGCATTGTTGCACTAGACTCCTTGCCTAGGAACATTTCATCCTTAAGCACCACATTCCCTTGCCACACATCCCGCAATAGTACAAATGAGATAGACACAAACTCGTGTATAAGAAATTAAGTACATTTACACATAGACACACGTAGTTTGCATACATCTAGAGTACACCTATGTAAGTCCAAGTTTTCACACACACATACTAACCCACACATCTACCCTAGGAACCATACAACCATGCATTCACATTACACAACTTGTCCACATGCACTAGAACTAAGGCATAGAGGTTAGATCACATCATTGTACATGTAAAACTTGGTTGTGTAGTGAATTTTAAGGCATGGATATTAAAATCAAAATGAAACCCTAAGGAGTTGAGCAAGAAATACTAGTGCACAGAGGAGGAGAAAAATAATGCACAAACAAATCATGTGAGAAGCCAACGAAAGCCAAAATTTCAAGAGCCAACGCAAGCAATAGGTACCACAAGCGTAATCATTATTAAATTGTGATTAGCATTCCAAGTGCTACAAGTTCCACGAGTTTTGGAAAGAAAAGAAAGCTTTCTTACACACTAGGCACTTGCACAAAATTAAGGAAATGTGTGATTCTTTGTTCATGTTAGTCAACATATTATTGGAACCAATAGAAACACAAATGCTAGGGATGCATGAAAGAAAATCCAAGAGCGGTTAGATATTGAAAATGGACCTAGAACTTGTAACTTTCTTCTTCTATCCAAATCTTCACATTTATCACACATTAGAAACCCAGCTAGTGTGAGTTGGAAGTCTTAGACAAACAACAACCATAAATCCCTAGTGCACAATCTAGATCATAGTGCACTTAATCTAGATCATAGAACTTCCCTAGTGTGAACTTGAAAAGAGATCACATACTTAGAAATGCCAAACATCTTCTTCAGCTCCACAACATGAAAAAATCAATTGTAAGATAAAATACAAATGCTATGTGCTCAAATGAGACAAAACCCAACCGTTATGCAGTCATCTCATGACCCACCCTGCACTTCATCTACCATACATCCTCACAAGCCTAGAGCTTGTTTGAATTGCCATGAGTTATGCCATGTAACCTACTATTATCCAACATGAGGAACTGATGCTAAGGACCCTCAATGCATTGGATTTATCTCTGTACATTACAAAGGTCTAGGTGTGATGTCAATTATGAGGCACAACAAATCCACTTGACCCAACTTGGTGCCAAGATCATCATCATGATCTTTAGCAAAATAAAATCCTTTTGTTTCTCAAGTCAAGGGTAAGCAGTTAATTTCTACCCTAGATTGAAACTTAATGGAAGAGAGTCATGAAGTTCTTAGAGAACTACTAGAAGCACAAGACCAAAAGGAAATGCCCCTCAATGAGAAGTTCCATAGACCTAGCAAGAAACACCAAGCATATCGTAGCTCCCATCCCATTACTAATACTATCAAACATAAACCCCTCACAAAAAAAAATGAAAATCCTAGGCATACCACCATAAACGTTGACCAAGAGTCAACAAAACACCATGATAGGTTCCCAAAGCATTACTGCTCAAAGGTATTATATAAGAGATTGATGGATCTAGTTACCTAAGCTACCTATGTCACTACCTCTATCAGTCATAGCCAAAAAGAAATAAAGAAAAAAACTTAAATTTTGACCACACCAACCTTCACATATCGAAAAAACAAGAACTAGACTAACATTGAGGAACAAATGCTAACTACAATTGTCAAATCCAAAGAGGTGATGATAATGCCTCATAGGTCAACAAACCTAGAAGTGGAATCAAAGTGTCCACTCCATGGTAATATTCTTATTGCACAAGTTGAAGGAGATACACCATCAACAAAAGCAATGAGTAGCCACTAAAAGCACCAATTAGCCTACTTAGGAGTCCCAAATTGCCTAAGGATGATTTATTTAGGCAAAAATAGGAAGCCTAGCAACAAAAACATCATATTGTTGCTCGATCTAAGTCCCAATTCCCTAAGGATGCTTTGTTTAAGCAAAAAAAGAAAGCCTAGCAACAACAACCTTGTACTGTTGCTCAATCTATGCAAATAGACTCACAAAAATTAGTCAAGGACATTGTCACACCGAATTAGGGCAAGGATTTGACCATTAGTCTATTTAAACCAACAAAAGTAGCCAGCCCATTGACTTAGCTACTACTACTTTCCAATGGGAATCTAAACAGTCATCGCCTATGGCCATAAGAGAGGTCACATTCACGAAGGAACAAACCCTTATCATTCTACTCTCAAAAATGATGTTTCGAGAAACATCTTTGTCACCTCCAAAACTCCCTATGTCTGGCAAGAAAAGAGGACATGGGTTATGTGATAGCAAAACACACCAATGAGCTAGCAATGAAGTTTTTAGTCCATCTTGATCCCCCCTTCATGCAAAACTAACATCCCTCACATACATCTACATTTTCAATGACATGGGCAAACTGACAAATGAATACAAAAAGATCTTAGGAAAGCCATTTCCTTGGGAGGAACAAGGAAAGATTTGAAGCAATGGAATGGAAACAAAAAGAATAAGGTGCTTTTGAGCACAAATGGCATTCTAACTATAATCTAGTAGCTAAAATTGGTCATCAATTAATTATTATCAACAAGCAAAAGGAAAGCTCTTTGTACCCCTTTGCAAAGACCCCACATATGTCACATCTATTTCCCTACGAGTGTTATCAATCATCCATGATGTCAAACTTTTTGCCAATCTCCAAACTCACCCCTCATATGATAAACTTATTATAGAAGAAGATCTACACATGGTAAGCAGGCTAGGAGTAGGAAGCATGGTATTTGATGTCACTGCATATGTATTTTGTCTTACCCAAGACCCAACAATCATAGAGGGATATGCTTTGCTTCAATACAATCATGACTTCTTGAAGTGGTTTAATCCACGATTGTGTGGCACTAGTTCCTGATTTTTCCCTAGTGCCATCCATCCCTTCATGAAAGAATGAAAGGAAAAGTGATTCATCCATGACCTTGCCCCACATAGCTAGAATAGAATGGACAATCATCCCATAAATCTACTTAAGGATCCACACCTCCTCAAGAAACCCTTAAGAAAGGCTCCAAAGGGAATGGATCCTTGCCCTTAAAGACACATCCATAGAGAGCTCGAAACACAAAGATCCCATTAACCCCATAAATCCTCTCCAACAGAACTAGGATCCAAGACCACAGTTTCCCTCAACTACTACAAGTTCCAAACCCACTAACTTAGTCCTGACTACTTCCCCTCAAGATGTGGAACCACAACATTCACATCACCTATCTGCCTTTAGGAATTGTGTGATAAAATCACATTTCTTGCTTATACTTATGGCCACTTTGATGTTGGAATCCTCCTTAAGGAATTTGAGGATTACTTAACATGGCCACTATCATCTTGGGATGGCAAAAGAAGACCACCTAACAAAAGGAAGAGAAGATCTTGGGAGTAGTATCATAAGTATTGGCGAAGATTTCGCACAATGCCACAATGGTTTCCTAAAGTGATGCTACGTGGTCAAGGGTTCTATATAGAATATTGATGGATTTGGTTCTCTAAACCATTTGTCCTACCACATCTCTTGACCACAATTTATGCCTCACCTATTGGATTTTGTATCCACACAAGTTCACGAAGAGGAAAACATAGCTATGGACAGTGGTATCTTAGAGTGCTCATGATGTGTGTGTGTGTGTGTGTGTGTGTGTGTGTGTGTGTGTGTGTGTGTGTGTGTGGAGAAAACAAAGAAAGAAAGATAGACACAAGTTGGATGCAAAGTAGAAAGATCCTCATAATGATTTATAGTTCTAAGGTAGATAGTTATAATGTGGGATAAAGCCTCTTTTATAGGCATACATAAGTTGCTTTTTCTTATACCATATGTGATGTCATAGTCACATGGGGGTTCAACTAGCACCTCGCATGGGTGTAATAATACCTCTCACATGGATCCAAATATATCTCACCTTTTCCATCAAATAGAGGAGGATTCATATGAGAATCCTTTAAGGGCCATATTTCAACACCCTCCATGGCTCAAATAATAGGCTAAATAGAAATAGAGTTGGCTAGGTGGCACTACTCCCAGATAAAAAAATAGAATATAATATCTAAAATGGAAGGAGTATTTTAGTTCTCTCCTCCAATTAGCATTACAAAGAATCAGACATCTAGAATTTTGAAATTTAAATGTTCTCTTCAAAAGGAAAAACTACCATAGACATATTAACAAAAGATACTTTTCGAAACTTTTAAGTTTCATGTTTTCTTTCAAAGTCTAGAATACATATTGGTAGACTAGTTACCCATAAAGTAAACCTAATAACCATCATAAATATTTTTTAAATAAAAGATATTCCTCATATCTCTTTGTGTGAGTTAGGAGGGCTTTTGACATATTCTTTTAACTTGATGAGGCTTTGACATCTCATTGAAGAACTTTGTTGTTGGGCAAATATGTTTGAAGTTTAAATGATGGATAAGCATCTTGTACATTGATCTTCCTTAAGGTAAACAATAGTGTCCTCATATGAGACACATCAAGTTCATTATTGAGTACTTTTTGTGATGCCCCTCCCCTGCGTATAGCATGGAAACTTGCTCTTCTCTTAGCCAGGTCGAGTCCCACTTGTGATATTTCAAAATCTATTTTTGATTCTTGAATTCTTTGAACCAAATATATTTTTCTCATCATCACTCAAAAGGGTAAATTTAATGAAATTCAATAGTGGACGGTATGTATAAATGCCTAAATAAGCATGTGAGGTACTCTTAAGGCCTCTATAGTGAATAAGGCTTAATAATGTTAAGGGCATTACCCTGAATAAAGGCTATAAAGCCTTTTAAGCTTTATAGTTACTTAAAAGAAGGGCTAATGACAATGATGAACTATCATCGAATCTAACATGTAATATACATGAGCCTACTTTCATTGATTGTGCTAATGGCCACATTTTACATTGGTTGTAACGGCTGCCTTTGATGTTATGCATTGAACAATGGGATTGCCTTGAGTAGGACATGGTGCCATCATGACAACTAATCACTAATTCTAAATCTCTTGGGAAGTATATTACTAAGCATACCAAAATACAAGTCATATGATGTTGCTATAGTGTTGATGTTGTTGACCAAATTGTACATGATGATTCCAATGAATCTCTCTTGTTGTGTTGTTAGCACTTAGCTTTAGAGGAGGAGCATTGACTATGCCTGACTTGATGACTTGTCTACTTGAAGATAATTATTATAATGAACAATGATATCTAGCCTCTTTTCAAAATATAATAGAGTCAAAACAGGAGATTCTCTCTCACTTCCTAATTTAGGATGGGGTATGGAGTGGTTGAATAGCTCTCATGAAGGTAGGTGGTGAAGGAAAAATAATAGAATATACATATGTGGAGAAGATAAGATGATGACTAATGACTTCCACCCTTTTTAAGTCTTGGTAATAAAGATAAAGATGAGGAATCTTTCTCTCTCTCTCACTTACTGGCATGGGTAAGAAGAAAAATGAGAGAGTAGGTCAAGAGGTCAACTAAGCTAATAAAAAAATCTAGACTCCTCATCATCACCAAAAATTAATACTAACCTCATGAGTTGAGTGTGCATAACCTTGAACCTCGTAGAGTTCACATGTATAAATCCTTTATATCACATGTGTTGAAGACTATTTAAACATACCCTTATCTCGAAATTTTTCCTAAATAAAACACACCCCTCACTACAAGATATAGGCCTTATACCGACATTAAAAGTGACAAAAATGTAAATAACAAAATTTTTCCCTCTCGTCACAAAAAGCATCGTTATTGGCGACGCCATAGAATAGTCGATATCAGCGTTGTTATTTGCATCGGTGTCAGCGTCGCTGACACCAACACAAATAACGATGCTGATATCAATGCTTTGCGACACTAATAACGATGCCAATAATGATGCGTGCAAGTAAATTTGCGATGCTAATAGCAACGATAACAAGGAAAAAGAAAATTGTGGCAAGGCAGTACATATAGCAATGTGTGCTTTATTTGGGCCATACAAAATAGTTTCTGCACTATGTACAATGCGCATGTAAACAAAAATAAAGTGTACTGAAATCATAACACTGATACATGAAATAAATACATGATCGCATAATGAAAGCGACTGGTACAATCATGACAGGATATCACTTCTACATAGAAAATGTCTACACAGATCAGGCGACCAAAAAAGAAGGGTGTGTAAGCTCCAGGGATCCAAGGGCAAGCTACATATGCTCGCCATCCGAAAGCTTGTCTTGCCGCAAAGGAGTATCAAACGGATTCTGGAAAAAAAGAAACAACAATACATCAGCCCACCATACAATAATGCATTCTAATTAAATATGGTAGCTACTGACAAGAAAGATGAGTAACTTACAGGGCCATTGCGTCTATACAATCGGCTGATCAATGCAGTGAGACCGTGCCTCTCTGCATATCGAGTCTCAAGGCCACTCGGATCGCGATTTGTAATGGAGTGCTACAAAGAAAACAAAATACTAACTATTAGAAACAAGATTGTCAGTACAAAGGATATTGCAAAAAAAAAAGCAAGCAAAACAAAAGAAAAACTTACAAAGTCCTCTTGATATGTCCTGTGGCCGCCACTCCCAAGATGATGAACCACTACAGTCTCTAATCGTGCCCTCGCCACCTCCATTGTTGACTCCAATGTCCTGGAGAATCTATAGCCTCCTCCACCACTCGTCTACATCTAGCCACTCGGGCTTTGCAGCCCCACTCTTGAGTGCCTTGCATGCGTCCGATCGTCTGTGTGATATATATGCATGCATGCAGTCCATCATTGAGCCTGTAGAAAATCTATCTACTGTGGCTAGAACTGGAAACTCCTCATGCAAGGATGCTACTATGTAGTCCTTGCTCCCCTTCGGTATGTTTTTCCAATGATCTAAGATATTGTGTCGAAAACCTTGTTGGCACAACTCTCTCATGCGAGCCATCACCCTCCTCCCCTCATCATTCATGATGATGGCTCTTGACCTATCATCAACAAGATAGGCATATCCCCCTGAGGTATGCCTAAGATGGGTCCTCTCCCACCTGCGTCCACACTCTTGGGCATATCTAAGAGACCCCTGTACATCCATTGTACCGACTGGGGTAGTATCTATCGGAGTAGCACCCATAGGGATGCCACCTACAAACGCCTGAGCAAAAGCCGGAGTAACTGGAGTAGACGTCCCCACAGGTGCGACAAATCCTGGAGGTGATGCAACTCCAGCAGAATGATGAGATGGAGACACCGCGTCCGTGCCTCCACAGCATCCACCTGAACCACGCTCCCTGGAACCGCCACGAGAGCGAGGACTAACACCTATAACCCATGCCGACCACGGGCTCAATGTCTCCGTATCTCTACAGCATCCCCCTGACCCTGAAGCACTCCCTCTCTCTGGCCCATGTTTGGAGCGTCGACCTCGTCTGCTCAAAGTTGAAGCATCTGATCGTGCTAAAGTAGATCTAGTAGAGCAGCCTGATGATATCTGAGATAGCTTTTGGTTTGCCATGTCTCTGAATATCGCGATCTAATCTCAAGACATGTGCGTGAAGATATCCTGCAACTTCTCATCGCTCATCCCTCGACTCTTGAAAATGTCACCTACACAGACAAAAAATGATGTTAGCATAATCAATTTGAATAATACAAAGCATGGTAATATAAATCCTAAAAAAATGATCTCACTTAAAATGCATATCTTATGTACCTTTATAAGCGATTAGTCAACGAATTGAGTAAGTGGATGCTCCAAGTATGAAGTATCCTATGGTTCCATGTCAATCTCTTAACACAACTCCGCATATACTCGAAGGTCGATAGACATGTCACCACAAAAGGATGAGTCCACCTCGTTCTCAAAGAATTCTTGGACTCCTGTATTTCCATCATTGTTAGCCAATTCTATCTCCTCTACATGCTCCAAGCTTTCGGTGGCCTCCACCCCTGCGATATCAACCCCTTTATTTGCATATTGTCCTCCACCATTGAGGTTGTCGAGGGTTTGGATAGAAGATTACCTATTCACAAACACTATAACATAAACGAGGCATAGACGCGCAAAGTCGAGCGCGTCTATCAGAGAGTCTATAAGTGCGTGTAAACGTGCGTGTAAATAGACGCAAATTGTGCATCTATATATCTGCGCAAATAGACGCTAATATAGACGCGCCAGCAGATGCACAATTATTTAACCAGCTAAAATTAGCAATTCACATAATTAAAAAAATCAAAGTTAATAATTATTTAACCACCAATTATTTGATTCTTGAGCATGCACATGTGCGCATGATAAAAACCATAGAATTAAGAATACACATTGAATCATTGAATTAAACAAATAGAGTTAATAATTACTTTTTCATTGCTCTCTAATGAATGGCAGTTCCTCCAGTTGACAAGCCTAATATAAGTAATTAGCGGTAAGCGACAGAAACCTTACAATTAGTAGCAAGCATTGCAATATGTATCTCGTAATTTCTCTACTACTTGAAGATGATAAAAGATACTTCCTTTTTATTATGAAAAATTCAATTTAGCTTTAAAATTAACTATTGATTCTTGAGTATGCACGTGTGCGGATGATAAAAAGCATAGAATTAGAAATACACATTGAATCAATAAGCAAATTAAGTATGTTACAATGAATGATCTATCTCATCTTCAATGAGATCAGCCCTTGCTAAACTATCTACTTCTAGGTCTATGTTACCAAGAGGTAACCAAACAAATAAGTCTATCCCACTATCAGATGTGTTGGTATATTGCTCAATAACTTCATCAATATCATCGACAATCACATTATTGTCTTCTTCTGTGTTTCCTTGAACATCCTCGTGAGGTTCATCTTGTACTATATCACACATATCATCCATTATGGTGTCATCATGCACATCATCATTAATTGTTGGGTTGTCATCTGCTATCTCCATGTCGGTAATATTACCATATATTGGTTTTGAACGATTAGATATAGGGATGATATACCACCATCGGTTATTGTTTACCATTGGATGATACACAACCTGTATTTGAAAAACAAAAGCAAAAAACTTAAGTACTTATTATATTGTGTATATGTATCACATGTATACATATAAAAAAATTAGCCTTTGCATATATACCTGCTCGTATTGTTGAGGTAGTACTAATGTGTCATTCTTGTTTTGGTGAAACTTTGTAGAGCCAATGATTAAAAAACCACTTGGATGACGTCTGATTGTGCAATGCTCACCATTTGTTACCACTTCTTTAAACCACTTCACATCCAGTACATATATAAATAATCGTCTAAAGTCAAGCTTCAGAATATCTTGGATCAAGCCACAATAACCTTCCATGGTACCATTGGCAGCCTCGAAGTGAGAAAGGACACCACAATCTTGGGTATTTCTCTTTTCATCTATACGTTGAGTTCGAAGATATTTACCCTCACACCAAAGTGCATTAGTAGTAAAAGATAAAATATCAAACATGTCAATTATTTATATAAAATAAAACTTATAGAAACAAATTAATTGATAGTATGTCTCACATTTGATAAGCAATCTCGTGCTATTCCCACTCTTCTTGAGATATATTAATTTCCTCCTCTTTTTCCATTCTCTCCATTTCCTCATGTAACCAATCTATATCAATATGACATGGGAGCGCATTTAGATGATCTGGAAATGAGACATTACGTCCATATCTAGTGCGAAATTCTTATCTTTCACTTTTTCTTTTTGCCCTTGCTTCATTATATAGTGTCACCCATTTGCTCATTACATCACTATTGAGCACACAAAAACTATTTAACTTACGAAGTTCTTCTTTTGTTAGCACTTTACTCATTTCTTTTCCTTGAGGTACTATAGAGGTGATCCTCAAGTCTTCATCATCTTTCCAGAGTTGTGGTTGAGAGGGACCCACTTCAGCAAGATATTCAGAGATATAAACAAGGGATGATTACACTAACCAACCCTTAGCCATACTTCCCTCAGGCCGTGCTTTTTGCCTCACAAAATCTTTCAAGGTTTTCATGAAGCGCTCAGGAAAAAACATCCACCTTACATGAACTGCCCCACAAAGTGCGATCTCATCAATCAAATGTACGAGTAAATGTAATTGAGTAATCAAAATGGATTGAGGAAAAATTTCCTCAACCAAACAAACCACCTCAACAGATAATACTCAAGCATCTTGCAATGTGTTTGGATCAATTTCCTTCGAGCTCACGTATCTGTCAAGATGTATTTGAGAATTATTTATTTTGTATAGAAATTCAAGGATATATAATGAAAAAATACAATGTATACACACCTCTCAAGCTCTCCCATCTTGTAAATGATATCACGTACATCTTTGGAGGCACAATGGGATATGCTAGTAGGAAGTACGAACTGAATATAAACAATATTCATAGATCAAATGATTAGTTGAGGAAAAAGTCATCATACCCCAAAGTTTACACATAGTTACTCCACTAATTACTATATTCATGGTTAGAGATACCCTTACTTGAATCATTTTGTGCCAATCGTGGGACTTCAAACCAGATAGTTGCTCCACACCTCTTTTCTTTTTCTTTATGAAGGCTCCCTTGAGACATCTTATACATCCTGTGGGTGTTCGAAAGCTATATATTTGTTCCTTCACTATTTTTTCCTCATTCTTTGACAACATCCAAGGTGCATGGGGTAGCTCAATCTTTCCTCTGGGTCCAATGCGTGGCCAGGCTCATCTCATGTGACCAATGTTACGTAAATCCTCCCTTACATTAACTGAATCACGAGCCCCTATTAAGTGATCCCATAATGTAGATACAACATTTTTGAATATATGCATGGGGTTCAACAGGTGATTGATCTTCAGTTCAGTCCAGTACAGAATATGAAAAAATATAGAGAACCTAACAAACAAACAATATATTATGTAAACAATTCATCATGTTAGATACTTTAAAGTCAATCGAGAGAAATACACTTCTTATCGACTCATACCGAGTGTAGGGTGGCTGTCGGCATTAATCCATCTCTCCTTCCAATGTCGAATGGTTAGAGATTGTGGAGTCATTCCATTAGTAGGGAGAACATATTTAGGATGGTCAATAGGAAGAAATCGATGATGATTGTCGTAGATAACCTTCTTTAAACGTGGGCCTAGAGGAAACTAGAGAGGGACTGCAAATAGGACATGCATGATATCCTGACGTGGTTAAACTTGGAAAAACAAGTGAATTAATAAAATGCAATTGATTCAAGTCTTGAATTTCAAATATAGAGTTATATACTTGTACCTGAACACTCTTTTCTTGTATATGTATGATATCTCTTTGAGCCTACTGCTTGCGGCCACGCTTTAGGTCGCAAGCACTTAAACTTCTCTTGTAAATGCTTTGATATATAATGAATACATGGACTTTTATTTTCAATTCTCGTGCCTGTAAGATACATTGTCTTTTTCCCAAATACACAATCTGATGTATGGGAGGAGAAAAAAAAAACCAGAGAGCATATGGTTTCTTTGTAACCACATGCTCTCTGGTTTTTTTTTTCCAATTCTGTTTTGCGCTTCTATCAGCGCGTCTAAATTGCAAATAATTCACGTTTATTCGCGCGTCTATAATGCAGACTATACACGCTTATACACGCACTTCATAATTCAAATTAAAAAAAAAAATTAAATATCTTTTTTTTAAAATGACATTTTTTGTTTTCCTTTCATGTCTATCAGTGCTTGTAAAAGCGCATCTACCAGCGTATCTATATACGCGTGTATATGTGCGTCTATTGCGCGTCTATTTGTGCATGTAAATTTATTGATACATGCGATTATAGACGCGAAATGGTAGACACACAAATAGACGGGTGGATAGACGCGCCCATAAGTTTTTCTCTATATTCAAAAATCGTGTCTAAATGTGTGTCTATGAGGCCTTTTTGTTGTAGTGAAACACATACAAGAGATGAGTTCATGCACATGTTCACAATGGGCCGGCAACACAAAGGTATCGCGCAAATCCTTCCATTTTTTTTCAGAATCTATTTTGAGAAATCCAAATGGACCTCATTGAACTGTTGCTCCAACTCCTTTAAGTACCACTTTGAACCACTGCACATCGAATAGTATCATGGAGAAGCTACAGTAATCCACTGTAACAATACTTTGCAAGCTCCCAAAATACTCCATCTTATCCACCGTAACAATACTTTGTAAGTAATCATGGATCCGTTGCGCGTCGTCAGCTCTCCTGCTCAAACCTTGACATGATACCACAATCCATTGTGGAGTGCATTTTGTCAATACACTCCACGCGAAAATGCCATCCACGCAACCACGGTGCACTATATATTTTATATTGTACATTGAAATACTCAATTTAGTTGTCACATATAAAATATATATATACAACACATCCTAAACACATCATCACCTTTGGACTACATCCCCTCGAGAATTCCCACTCTTCCATTGAGAACTCCGCTCCTTCGCGCGAGATGCTGCGGTCAAATCTCCATGCAACCATCGCGTTGACATGAACCGCGGCATCTCCTCCCTGCCCTCGGGATATTGAATCGGTCAATAGTGTGTACTACGTCGAAATTCAGATCGTGCTTCCTCTCGATCTTGCCTAGCGATCTGGTACTTGGCGAGCTACATCTCCATAGAGGCATGGTGTAACATACAAAAGCGATTCACCTTCTCCTCCATTGCAACATCCATTATTTCTTCTACCCCATTTCCAACCACTACATCTCCGGTCAGTCTATCATTGTCCTTCAAAAACCATAGCATTTTGTTGTCTGGATCCACCATTGGTAGCCATTGTGAAATATGCACTAGCGCCTCAGACACTAACCGACCTTCAGCCATGCTACCTTTTGGCCAAGCTCGTTGTCGCACAAAGCCTTTCAAGGTTTTCATGAAGCGCTCCAAGAAGAACATCCATCGCGTATGGACAGGTCCAGCAATCTCCACTTCATCTACAAGATGCACAAGAAGGTGGATTTGTATCGTGAGCATGCTAGTAGGCAGGTATTTCTCAAAGAGACAGATCGTCTCCACTTCTCCCCGCAACACGGATTCAATAGAGGATGTCTTAATCTCCTTCTGTGAGATCCATTCCACCAAAGTCGACAACCTGTAAATGGCCCCACGTATTTCTAGAGTAAGGCATCCTGCGATCACGATCGGTAGCACAAACTGCCACAAATGAGAAAGCATTATAAACAATGCCTACACTCCAAATAGCAAAATGCATACGCCAATTACAATCCATTCATAATACAAATTTGACATATCTTATGCTAGTCATGGGATTTTGAGCCTTGATAATTAGTCATCTTTAGAAAATGCAGACCTGAGAGAATGCATTATACCCATCAGAGTGCGGATAGACTTGACTACTTGCTTTACAATGCGCTCTTCTTTAGTGGACAAAACCCAAGGAGCATGATGTAGCTGCACAACACCATCAGCACTCGACTGAGGCCAAAGCTCCTCCATCTTGCCTACCTCCTTCAAATCCATTCGTGCCCCTATAGTGTCTCTCTTTCCTGTGATGTGGTCCCATAGCAAGCTACCCACATTCTTGAAAATATGCATGGGATCCAACAAGTGGTTGACCTGTAAGTGGGCTCAAAATGGCAACTCGTAGAAAACTCAGAACCGCCGTTTTCCGTTTGGATGTGACTCCTCGAGGACCATTTTTAGCTTGTACCAGCTTGCGACATTTATACGTGTTGGAGGTCATCCAAGAAAACCTTCCCTGAGTTCATGACCCTCTAGAAAGAAAGCGGGTGTCCTTGATATAACATCTTCTTCATGGTTCGTGACCTTCAGGAGTCTAACTATGGCCTGCACAATGGACATGCATTATAACTTGAGGTAATCAGATCTGTTCCAACACCTCTATCTAGTGAATACAAACTTGAACAAGATAAAATATAGATATTACCAACGAGAACGAAAGCCTATTTACTTGAGCACTCTTCAAATCCCGAAAAGTCATGCATCGTCCACATGAGAATGGATCGAATATTGGCGAACCATTGATCATCACGCTTGCTCATATCTTGCACGGTGATCCCCTTCTCCCACAAAATCTTAAGCTCATCGACTAATAGACGAAGATACACATCCATATTTTTTACTTTGCTGGGAATGTAGAGTCAATGTGGCTCCATGCATGTGAATCCACTGATATTCGTTGAATTCCATCTATGGACCTATTCTGTGCATGCGACGTTGTCAAGCTTGCCATGCCAGACGTACGAAACATGTGGTTTATGCGGGGGATAAGCGAAAAGTTTCTGAGAACTTTTTGAGGGATGGTTTGCCCTTGCAAGTCCTGTCGATACCTGTGAGCACCACACTTTGGACATGTCTCCATAGTCCCGTATTCTCCTCGAAACAGTATGCAATCGTTGATACATGCATGGATGCTGTTGTAGTCCATGCCAAGCGTTCGTAAAACATGTCATGCATCATCACAAGACTCAGGTATGGTATTTACAGGTGGTAATATATGATATTTCAATAACTTGGAAAAAACATAAAATACCTTGAAAAAGCATAAATATTTTTAATAGTAGTGCCGAAAAGAAATCAACGAAGCATACGAAAAGAAATCAGTCATGGATACCATACTATGGGTAGGTCGCACTCACTAAGAATAGAATTGGTGATTCACCTCATCTTCTCTCCATCATCAATAGAATTCTCCTTTACCATTTACAACTCACCTGCCTTCTCTCTACACTATTGCACACTACAATCGCTATGAGGGCACGAGATTGGAATCTCCACAAATACCAAAGCATGATCTCTAGCTTGATGGTTGCATATATACTACAACTACTCATGGAATAAACCTTAAAATAGTTATTATGCTCAAATATATTCTTGTTAGAGTAGAAATTTGTTCCTAAGACTATTCTAAGAATGAATGAGGGTTAATGATAAAAGAGTATCCTTCCTTGCAAGTGATTTTGTATTATATTTTTTAATTAAAATTGATAGTTGAAGATGAGTTTCCTAAGAGATCTTGTGGTGATGCTATTTTAGTTTTTGTAAAGCATATGAATGATGTTGTTTTAGTTTTTTGTCCTTATCTTTTTAAGAAGAGATTGATTTTTATGGAATATCCAAAGTTATTTTTGGATTTATGTTATGAAAAATGAATGTTTTTCTAACTGATAGGCTGATTGCCTTCATTTTATACTTGCGCGGTAGAGGCTAGGACAAGCCCCATGTATGAGAGGTCTCTTTGTAGGAAGAACATTATGCTAGGAGGCGCAAGTGTGCTAGGGTTTGTTGAGGGATCGGCCTAACCCCTATGAGCCTAAGATGAGCTTATTGTAAGTTCTTATTTCCTTTTCTCTCTTTCTCTCCCTCTCTCATTTCCTCTCCCTCCCTCACCCTCACCCTCTCTTTCTCTCTTTCCCTATTAGGTTTAATGATTTTTCTCTCTTTTTTCTCTCCTCTCCCTCTCTCATTTTTTTCTCTCTCCTCTCCCTCTCTCATTTCCTTTTCTCTCTTCCTCTCCCTCTCTCATTTTCTCTCCCTCCCTCACCCTCACTCTCTCGGTCTCTTTCTCTCTTTCCCTATTATGTTTAACATCTTTTCTCTATTTTTCTCTCTCCTCTCATTCTCTCTTTTTTTTTCTCTCCTCTCCCTCTCATTTCCTTTGCTCTCTTCCTCTCCCTCTCTCATTTCTTCTCCCTCGCTCACCCTCTCCCTCTCTTTCTCTCTTCCCCTATTATATTTAATGTTTTTTCTCTCTTTTTCTCTCTCCTCTCCCTCTCTCATTTCTTTTTCTCTCCCCTCCCTCTCTCATTTCCTCTCCCTCCCTCAACCTCACCCTCGCCCTCTCTTTCTCTTTCTCTGTAATATTTCTGCACAAAATATTAATGATTTTTTATCCTACACACCTGTGCAAGAGCAATTTAAAATAATCTCCCGGCGACTAGAAGAACCCTGGGCTAAATGTTCCACCCTCGCACGTTAATAAACTCCAGTTGCGTTGTGCAAAAGAGGTCGAGGCTAAAAATCCGTAGGCCGCATCGGAACACCTATTCAAAGAAAAATATAAATGGATAATGGTTAAAATTGTGGCAAATTTTTTTGTTATTGACCCCCTCCCCTCAGCTGATGCATGGTGGGGAGAGGGAGTATAGAAAGAGCATGAGTTGTGCTAGAGAAGCATGAGGGAGGGGAGGCATGCAAGCCAGCCACGTGGGTGGCTATTCCCCCCCTCCACAACCTATATATGACCTCCCCCTTAAGCTTGGGGGGGGAAGAGAGAGAGGAGTTGCCGCCCTGCTCCGTGAAGCCACCACATGCCATCGCCCGCTCGCTGCCACCCAGGCTACCGCCTCGCCTCCACCTGCACCATCATCATCATAATCATTATCATCATCATCTTCCTGGTCATCGTCATCTTCCCACCTCTCCCAATCATCTTCTCTCTCCACGTAAGGTCTTGACAGAAGCTTAGAAGCTTCTTTGAAAGCTTCCAATTTTAAGATTTCTTAAACCCTGTTCTCTCGTGCCTTCTCAGGGTGCTTTAAATCCACAATTGCAAGGCCGTGTCCTGCGCAGAAGAAAAGATCCCGGGCAGAGAGGAGTCGATACGCGAAAGTAACCCAAGGGAGAGTTGCTGAATCAAAATATTTACGTCATTAATGGCTCCCAAGAAAATGGCGAGAGGCGCACATGCAGGAGCTTCCACTCCGAGTTTGCGTGTGGATAACACCCTGAACCTCAATGCCGAGGTTCTTAAAATTTGATTCCGCATCAAAAGAATGCACTAGGCATGTCCAATTCTCCTAAGCAAGTTTTATTACACTTGGAAATTTTAATTGATCGCCCGATTATCAAAGATTTAGTTGCATGATGTGCATTTTGAAATTGCTTGCATTTCCAAGTTGCAATCCTATTGCATAGGTTAAAAGGTGGATTTGTCTAAATGCATCCTTGATTTCCTCACGGAAAAGAACAGTGCGTAATGGATTTAGATAATAATCTCCTAGTTGTGATTCGTATGAGATAATCATTGACATCCATTAGATGTTGTCCAAGTAGTTGCATTGCATGAAAGGGATTTATGTATCTTGTAAATTGCATGTGGTGAAAATTACATCCTAGGTTGGACTAAGTGCTAAAGGACAAATTAAATCAATAATGGTCCCATGACATTCATGCATGGACTTCTTTTATCGAAGTTGGATTTGGAAATGGATGAAATTGTCATATTAAAGCTTGAATTCAATTGCATTAAACGAAAGGTTTATAAGCATAGTTCTTGATGTAAATCAATGTAGGGTTTATACGAGTTAGCCCTAAATTATCAATCTTTATAGTTTAGGCAAGGAAAAGAAATGGTCATTGTAAATCCCACAGTTGCATAGAAGAAAAAAGTCTATGAAACGCATATTTTCAAGGAATGTTGTATTTTGAAATTATTTACATATTTTTAGAAAAAATTATTTGCATCTCTAAGAACAGATCACCTCTTGCCGCAAGACCATTAGATCGATTAGGTAATTCGCTTGCAAAGGTATAACTCAAGCGATGATTACCTCAATGCGCTAGGTAGAGTTAAGCCGCATTAAAATTCTGCTTAGTATCGCATTCGGCAAACCGACTTAATATTTTCAATCCTAAAGGTCCTACCCACATTCACGGAATGTTAGGGTTAGCTGAACGCCTATGCAAGAACGATGTAGGGTTTTACCCTAAGGATTAATTGACCAAATAGTAGACTTCCGATTGAATTTAGAAACCCTAGGTCCAAACGTTGTCAGACTAGTAGGGTTAGGGTTGAGTTGGGTCAAGAGGACTCCCAAACCCTACATTTTGACCAAGGGTATTTTCGACCAAGGAATATGTTTGATGAAAGAATTAATCGCGCAAGTCAGATGTGACACCTATGCAACAAATTGCAACGTCGCATGGTTTTGTGTTAAATCACAAAATAGAATTGCCACTTCTTAGATCGAGATTGGCAAGTCCTAAGTACAAGTCAAACTATCTTGAGGATGAGTAGTCATCTTGCTATATCACCTTCCCTTGAAGCTGATTCATCAAGTTAGGGAAGTTGTGTATCCTCTAGTAAGAAATCGACCAATCAAAGATAGGACAACGAGGTTGTCCAAAAATTATTGACCTTAATGCAAGGAAACCTAAGGTATTTGTTAATTTGGGTTAACAGGGTATAAACCCTAACCCAAGGAAAGAGAGTAAACTAGCAACACAGCTTACGAAACCCTTGGGATCTTTACAAGTCGTAATTGATCTCGGATCAAATGATGGATGTAGTCAGAGAGAAGGATTCACACCTTAGCAGTTGGCTGAACAAATGACCACTGGATTGATTGTGTTTATACAGTTAGGAGCACTGTTTGTACTTCTTTGCTCAATGAACTAAAGATGGAAAAATAATTAATGCTTCAGGTTAAAGGCCTGGAGGGAGAGGCAGCATCAGTTACCCCCTACTGTCTACCTAACCCTATCCAAGGGGGTTATTAGCTGCGCTAGGTACGTGGACCAAATCCTCTACGAGAGGTCTCTCCATGGGTACTGCTTGGAGCAAGAGGACGCTTGGGTGCCATGGGGGCTCTGGCTGTAAATCCCTTGCCTCTGGGTCCTGCACAAGAGGCCGACGTGACTTGAGATTGGATCTCGAGGCCCGCATACTAGTCTATGGGCGGAAACTTGGAATAATGATCCTTGAGGATTGCTGAAATTGCCTTCGGGCAGATTATGGATTAGCCTTCAGGCGGATTATGGAATAGCCTTCAGGTTGGATTATATGATGTATTCCAAAGACTGATAAATAAGATCAATTGTTGAAAAAGGAACTTGCTTGACATTGTTTTTCTATGTCAGTGCTTAAGTTATGTGAAGGAATTGGCGATTTATTGGCTAATTATGGAAGTTGTTTTTGCTTGTCAAACTAAATGTGGTAGGTAATTAGATAACTAAAGCTACTTGAGGAAAGTGCAGTGGATGTGACCATGGGTCCGTCGTACGAAAGGGTAGTCCCCGTTGGCTGAGAACTTTTCTCAACAGAATTGACAGCATGGTAACGATGACCTAGAATCTAGAAAGCTAGAGTCCCGATTTATACTGTTTTAAGGGAACGGAATGGGACTATGCCTTATGGGCAGAGAGGTCAAGCTTTGCATCCCTCTCATTTCCCATTCTCCTTGAACCAAGAGCAGTATAAATCCACTTCGACCCTGACATTTCTGTGTAAAATAGTTCGTCTAGGGCTTGACGCTAGTTACCTCCGAGGAACTTGACCATTAGGGAAACCCTGATTCAGGTCGATCCTAAGTGGGAATGGCCAAAATGCTTCCGCTTCGTGGTAGACTCGGGAAGACCTAGATTGCAAACCCCGTGGCATTCTCTGGGGAGTTCCAGGTGGTGCTTTCTAGACTCTCTTCCCAATGGGCTATTAAGACATGTCCTTCTAGTGGACAGGTGGACACATTACAGTTGGTTTCAGAGTGAACCAACAAGGATCTAATATTTACAAGGAAACTTAATGAGAAAAAGTAGAAAAAATGTTGCTGTTAAGAACATTTCCTTACTTACGTATCAATGCTGGCCTGCAGAGTCTCGAAGCATGGAATAAATTATTGGTATTCCAGGTTATGTTTATGATTGCGATGCGTGCTTCAAAATATCGACGAAGGTTCGATATGATGAATATCCTAGACCGCATCTACAATCCCTCACCCCTGTACATGGAATGGAGATGGACGGGTGATTCAGGAATTTATTACATAGCTGCCCACCGACTTGCGTACCTTCGGACCAACTTGAAGAGAATCAAGTGGATGGAGGACTTAAAGATCGTGAAGCTATTCATCTTTGTTGAGGCTCACCCAAATGCAACCCTACATGTTGGCGGTCGAAAGGTCAAGCAAAACAAATATGTGTAAGAGGAAGTGACTTGAATAATCCCTACCAACAGAATCAAGGTGTTGGGGCGTTATGAGAAGAATGGGTATCAAAGGAAAGGATACCCTAATCTTCCTATGACCTATAGATTCCTGAAAATCCATGACCCCAATCCATATCATTACTTAGTTCCCATAGCTAAATGTAATACGATCTTATTCTTCCCAAATTAATGTATCAGCTTGTTCCATCTTCCCAAAAATAATTGTACTCAGAAGGGCTGTGCCCATATGAATAAAATAGACTTTTTTATCAATGTCTATCATGGTTGTGTTGGTACAGAGTTAAGTGATTAGGTCACTTCGCTAAAAGCTGAATTGGGCATGAAATGTAATGTGAGGAACACTTAGCAAGTTTTAACGCAAGGAATTTTAATGCCCAGGCACAACCTCAAGTGCAGATTCCTAGTCCAACCCCTACACCAAGTACGGCTGTAATTCAGGAGAAGAAGTTTCTTCTCAAGAAAATCAAGCCACCAGAATTTGATGGCAAGGGAAGGGCCGTCCAAACTGATACCAAGATCTGGATCTAATCCATGGAGGATTACTTCGAAGCAGCAGGTATTGCACCCGCTAACCAAGCGATGCTTGCCAAACTAAAGCTTACCAATGACGAAGTAAGGCTTTGGTGGAAACAATGGTGCAAGGACCAAGGGATCTCGGAAGGGTTAGTTACTTGGGAGAAGCTTAAAAGAGCTGTGCGAGGGAGATATCTACCACCTACCGCATGCAGAAGATGAACGAGTTTTATGAACTGAAGCAGCTTGGACTATCTCTTGATGCTTACTATTCAAAGTTCATCTCTCTTTTGAAGTACACCCACAAATGGATATGATACAACACATGTCAAAGTTTTGTGCCGGATTAAACGCACCTATAAACACTCGTCTCGAATCAATGCGCCCAACAGATCTTCAGGACACACTCATTCGAGCTGCATCCATAATACAAGAGGTGCAGACCAGGCCAAGAAATAATAAGAATTGGTCCTACAAGGATCAGAACAAGGGAGTGTATAGGTCTCAGGCCAAGAGAATGCAAGGCCAAAGTCAGGAACAAAGGAAGAAATCTAGGACCAAGAATGTCAATAATTTCGTTCCTACCCAAGGTAATGGCCGCAATCTCCGTTGCTTCCATTGTAACAAGCCCGGTCACTTTAAAAGGCAGTGTCCCAAGCTTAGCGGAGGACAACGTCAAGGACCATTCCAAGGAACCATCCGTGGCCAAGGAGCCACCGTCAAGGCTAGAGGGAGAACCTTCAGTGTTGCCAATAAGGAGCTGTGTGATGAAGGAGATTCATCCATGGAAGCAGACATTGAGAGGGCAATGGTTCATTCCACCCTTCACGACTGTTTGCTCGGAATGGATTGGCTTAGACCTAATGATGCCCACATTCACTGTGGAAAGGGCCAAGTTTCCTTTCGAAATTCTGAAGGGGAGTTGGTCACAAGTGAAGGAGAGACTGGAAGCCAAAAATTCAACTGGTCAAAGCATCTCAGATAATAAAAGGAGTTAGAAAGGGGCTACCTGTCTATTTGATTAAGCTAAATAAGCTAGATCAAAATCAGGAGTCTAAGGAATAACCTTCATGGCTAAAGGAATATGCAGACGTATTTCCTGAAGAGCTGACAAAACTTCCTCCTCAAAGGGAAGTGGATCACGAAATCAAGCTAGCACCAGGAGCTGCACCAATCGCAAAGAGACTATATAGAATGTCCATCCTGGAAGCGATTGAGCTAAAGGAGCAACTTAAGCAACTATTAGACCAAGGCTACATCCATCCTAGTAGTTCACCATGGGGAGCTCCACTGCTGTTCCAGAAGAAGAAAGATGGAACGCTTTGGCTATGCATTGACTATAGAAGAGGGTTGAATCAATCAACCATTAAGAACAAATACCCCATTCCAAGAATAGATAAACTTCTTGATCATCTTCAAGGTGCAAAGATCTTCTCCAAGATTGATCTCAAGTCTGGATATTATCAGATAAGGATCAAGGAAGAGGATATCCCAAAGACGGCATTCAGCACAAGGTATGGACACTTTCAGTTCCTGGTCATGTCATTCGGGCTAACAAATGCACCTGCTACCTTTAACAGGCTAATGTAGGATATCTTTAGGCCCTTTCTTGATGACTTTGTACTCGTCTTCTTTGATGATACCCTAGTCTACTCCAAACAGGAAGAAGATCATGAATCCCAGCTTCGCATTGTTCTTGAAACAATGAGGGCACACAAGCTTTATGCCAAAAAGAAGTATGCATTTTTCAAGCGACAGATTGAATATCTGGGATTCATTGTATCAGCGGAAGAAATTTTAGTAGATCGAGACGTTCTGGAGTGGCCAACACCAACAACTGTAAAGGAAATACGTAGTTTTCATGGATTGACAGTATGGTACAGGGTCTTTATCAAAAACTATGCTTTGATTGCAGCACCTCTGACCGATCTACTGAAGAAGCAAGTATCAATTGTATGGTCACCTGCTGAATAGTCTAGCTTTGATAAACTAAAGCAAAGCTTGGTATCAACACCTATCCTGAAACTTCTTGATCTTAGTAAGGAGTTTGAAGTGATAATTGATACTAGCACACTTGCCTTAGGATGTGTGCTTATGCAAGAAGGGCATCCTGTAGCATACTCTTTAAGGAAACTGAAGAGCCATGAAAGGAATTATGCTACCCACGATTTGGAGCTATTAGCTGTCATCCATACTCTCAAGCTTTGGAGACACCACTTGCTGGGTAACAACTTTACCCTAGTGATGGATCATAAAAGTCTTAAATGGATTTTTTTCCAAAATGAGCTCAATATGAGGCAATGTTCATGGATTGAAGTGCTGGAGGAATATGATTTTAAAATCAAATACCGGCCTGGAAAGGAGAATATAGCTGCCGATGCACTCAATCGCGCAAGGCATTTTTGAATTCTCTGATTTTGTAAGATCCATCAATAGCAAGATCTTTAGCCACAAAGGTATCCATGACAAACAACCCAATTCTTGAGCTAGCTAGCTAAAGAAGAGGCCTGCCATGACCCAACCTATCAAAATTTGCGAAGGGAGATCCCTATCAAGGATCAAGACCCGAAGCTACAAACAAAGTATCAAGAATTCTCTATCAATTGTGGACTTGTCTACTACAGAACGAGATTATGTATATCGACAAGCCAATCATTCAAGCAGAAGATACTTTGGGAAGCCCATGACTCCCCTTTTTCATGACATCCTGGCTATGCCAAGACCCTCAACACGGTCAGAAAGAGCTATTATTAGGAGAGGCTCAAAGGTGACATTCTCAAATATGTCACTGAATGTTTGTCTTGTCAACATATTAAGGCTGAACATGTCAAAATGCTGGGGAAATTGCAACCACTTGACATTCCCCAAATGAAATGAGAATTCATTAGTATGGACTTTGTTGTTGGCCTATCCCAAGTTCAGGGAGGATACAACTCCATTATAGTCGTGGTAGATATGCTTACCAAGGTTGCGCATCTTATTCCTGTTAAGACAAACTATAAAGCCTCAAACATTGCAAGGTTATTCATCAAGGAAATATTCAAATTGCATGGGTTACCCAAAAGAATCATCAGTGATTGTGACTCTCTCTTCACATCACATTTCTGGAGGGCTATCTTCGAGGCCATTGGGACTCAACTCTGTTTCAGTATAGCTTATCATCCCGAAACCAATGGTCAAATGGAGCGAGTCAACCAAGTCATTGAGGATATGCTTAGAGCACATTGTTGCCACGAACCCAAAAAGTGGATTCAATATTTGCCACTGGTTGAGTTTGCCTACAATGCTTCTTATCAACAAAGCATTTAGATGACCCCTTTTCAAGCATTGTATGGACACGATTGTCGTAGTTCTTTAAACTTTTCAGATCCAACCTTGAGGGTTGAAGCCTCAAAGCAGATACTGGAAGATATGGATGACCAAATCAAACCTATCAGACAGGATATCCAAGTCGCCAAGGGCAGACAAAAGGCTTATGCGGATTTGAAACGTCAAGATAGATCCTTCATTGAAGGAGATATGGTCTTCATTCGTGTGCGTTCAAAGAAGAGCTCCCTATCCTTAGGTGAATGCAAAAAGCTAAGTCCAAGGTATTGTGGACCCTACAAGATTCTCAAGAGCCTAGGGACCAATGCTTATAGACTTCAACTCCCCGAAAACCTAAAAGTTCATAATGTATCATATCAGTCTACTAAAAAAGTATGTTACCAACCCTAGTCACATGCTTGATGATCAACAAGTTGTAATGCCTAGCCAAGGAGTCCTTGAGCTATAGCTTCACAGAATCTTAGATATTAGGGAGAGGCATTTGAGATCCAAGTCCTTGAGAGAATACCTCGTCCAATGGAAATATTATGCCGAAGAGGATGCCCTTGGATGGATGAAAGTACTCTCAACCAATAATACCCCCAGTTCCTCTCGAGATGAGGACATCTCGATTCCTCTAAGGGGGAGAGAATGTAATATTTTCGCACAAAATATTAATGATTTTTAATCCTACACACTCGTGCAAGAGCAGTTTAAAATAATCTCCCTGCAACTAGAAGAACCCTGGGCTAAATGCTCCAGCCTCGCGCGTTAATAAACTCCAGCCATGTTGTGCAAAAGAGGCCGAGGCTAAAAACCCATCGGCTGCACGGGAACACCTCTTCAAAGGAAAATGTAAATGGATAATGATTAAAATTGTGGTAAATTTTATATTATTAACCCCCTCCCCTCAGCCGATGCATGGTGCGGAGAGGGAGTATGGAAAGAGCATGAGTTGTACTGAAGAAACATGAGGGAGGGGAGGCATGCAAGCCAGCCACGTGGGTGGCTATTCCTCTCCTCCACAACCTATATATGGCCTCCCCCTTAAGCTTGGGGAGGAGGGAAGAGAGAGAGGAGCTATCGCCCTGCGCCGTGAAGCCGCCACACGCCATCGCCAGCTCGCTGCCGCCCAGGCTGCCACCTCGCCTCCATCTGCACCATCATCAAAATCATTATCATCATCATCTTCGTGCTCATCGTCATCTTCCCCCCTCTCCCAATCATCTTCTCTCTCCAAGTAAGCTCCTGATAGAAGCTTAGAAGCTTATTTGGAAGCCTCCAATTTTTAGCTTCCTTAAACCCTGTTCTCTTGTGCCTTCCCGGGATGCTTTAAACCTGCAACTGCAAGACCGTGTCCTGCGTAGAAGAAAAGATCCCGGGCAGAGAGGAGTTGATACGTGAAAGTAACTCAAGGGAGAGTTACTAAATCAAAATATTTACGTCATCAATGGCTCCCAAGAAAATGGCGAGAGGCGCACATGTGGGAGCTTCCACTCCGAGTTCGCGTGTGGATAACACCCCAAACCTCAATGCTTAGGTTCTTAAAAATTGATTCCACATGAAAAGCATGCACTAGGCATGTCCCATTCTCGTAAGCAAGTTTAATTACACTTGGAAATTTTAATTGGTCGCCCGATTATCAAAGTTTTAGTTGCATGATGTGCATTTTGAAATTGCTTGCATTTCCAAGTTGCAATCCTATTGCATAGGTTAAAAGGTGGATTTGTCTAAGTGCATCCTTGATTTCCTCATGGAAAAGAACTATGCATAATGCGTTTAGATAATAATCTCCTAGTTGTGATTCGTATGAGATAATCATTGACGCCCATTAGATGTTGTCCAAGTAGTTGCATTGCATGAAAGGGATTTATGTACCTTGTAAATTGCATGCAATCAATAATCGTCCCATGGCATTCATACATGGACTTCTTTTATCGAAGTTGGATCTGGGAATGGATGAAATTGTCATATTAAAGTCTGAATTCAATTGCATTAAACGAAAGGTTTATAAGCATAGTTCTTGATGTAAATCAACGTAGGGTTTATACGAGTTAGCCCTAAATTGTCAATCTTTATAGTTTAGGCAAGGAAAAGAAATGGTCATTGCAAATATCATAGTTGCATAGAAGAAAAAAGTCTATGAACTGCATATTTGCATGGAATGTTGTATTTTGAAATTATTTACATCTTTTTAGGAAAAAATATTTGCATCTCTAAGAAGAGATCACCTCTTCTACCAAGACCATTAGATCGATTACGTAATTTGCTTGCAAAGGTGTAACTCTTGCTTGCAAAGGTGTAACTCAAGCGATGATCACCTCAATGCGCTAGGTAGAGTTAAGCGGCATTAAAATTCTACCTAGTATCACACTCGGCAAACCGACTTAATATTTTCAATCCTAAAGATCCTACCCACATTCACGGAATGTTAGGGTTAGCTGACGCCTATGCAAGAACGATCTAGGGTTTTACCCTAAGGATCAATTGACCAAATAGTAGACTTCCGATTGAATTTAGAAACCCTAGGGCCAAACGTTGTAGGCCTAGTAGGGTTAGGGTTGGGTTGGGCCAAACGTTGTTGGCCTAGTAGGGTTAGGGTTGGGTTGGGTCAAGAGGACTCCCAAACGTTGTTGGCCTAGTAGGGCCAAACGTTGTTGGCCTAGTAGGGTTAGGGTTGGGTTGGGTCAAGAGGACTCCCAAACCTTACATCTTGACCAACTTGACCAAGGAATATGTTTGATGAAAGAACTAATCCCGCAAGTCAGATGCCACACCTATGCAACAAATTGCAACGTCGCATGGTTTTGTGCTAGATCACAAAATAGAATTGCCACTCCTTAGATCAAGGTTGGCAAGTCCTAAGTACAAGTCAAACTATCTTGAGGATGAGTAGTCATCCTGCTACATCACCTCCCTTGAGGCTAATTTGCCAAGTTAGGGAAGTTGCGTATCGTCTAGCCCCATTTTGTCTACGTTACAACAAACAATTTTTTTTTATTATCATTATTTTCTCTCCTTAGATTGTTATTCTCTCCTTCCATCTCTCTTTTTTTCTATGACCTAGCATATAGTATCATAGAACACTAGTATTTAGTACCTAGTACTTAGTACCTAGCACATAATATTTAGTTTTCTCTCTCCCTTTCCCTCTCTCATTTCCTCTCCCTCCCTCGCCCTCACCCTCTCTTTCTCTCTTTCCCTATTAGGTTTAATGATATTTCTCTTTTTCTCTCTCCTCTCTCTCTCATTTCCTTTTCTCTCTCTACTCTCCCTCTCATACCTCTCCCTTCCTCTCTCTTTTTCTCTCTCCTCTCTCTCATTCCTCTCCCTCCCTTGCCCTCTCTCATTCCATTTTCTCTCTCCTCTCTCTCTCATTCCTTTCTCTTTCTCCTCTCCCTCTCTCATTTCCTTTTCTCTCTCCTCTCCCTCTCATTCCTCTCCCTCCCTCTCTCTTGTTCTCTCTCCTCTCTCTCTCATTCCTCTCCCTCCCTTGCCCTCTCTCATTCCTATTTCTCTCTCCTCTCCCTCTCTCATTTCCTTTTTCTCTCTCCTCTCCCTCTCTCATTCCTCTCCCTCCCTCGCCCTCACCCTCTCTTTCTCTTTCCCTATTAGGTATAATGATATTTCTCTTTTTCTCTCTCCTCTCTCTCTCATTTCCTTTTCTCTCTCTACCCTCCCTCTCATTCCTCTCCCTCCCTCTCTCTTTTTCTCTCTCCTCTCTCTCTCATTCCTCTCCCTCCATTGCCCTCTCTCATTCCATTTTCTCTCTCCTCTCTCTCTCATTCCTTTTTCTCTCTCCTCTCCCTCTCATTTCCTTTTCTCTCTCCTGTCTCTCTCATTCCTCTCCCTCCCTCTCTCTTTTTCTCTCTCCTCTCTCTCTCATTCCCACTCCTCCCTTGCGCTCTCTCATTTCCTTTTTCTCTCTCCTCTCTCTCATTGCTTTTTCTCTCTCCTCTCCCTCTCTCATTTCCTCTCCCTCCCTCGCCCACCCTCTCTTTCTCTCTTTCCCTATTAAGTTTAATGGTTTTTCTCTCTCCTCTCTCTCTCTCATTTTTTTCTCTCTCCTCTCCCTCTCTCATTTCGTTTTCTCTCTTCCTCTCCCTCTCTCATTTCCTCTCCCTCTCTCGCCCTCACCCTCTCTTTCTAACTCTCTTTCCCTATTAGGTTTAATGATTTTTCTCTCTTTTTCTCTCTCCTCTCTCTCTCTCTCATTTTTTCTTCTCTCTCCTCTCCCTCTCTCATTTACATTTCTCTCTTTCTCTCCCTCTCTCATTTGCTGTCCCTTCTTCACCCTAACCCTCTCTTTTTCTCTTTCTCTATTGTTTTTAATATTTTTTATGTTTTTCTCTCTCCTCTCCCGCTCTCATTTTTTTCTCTCTTCCTCTCCCTCCCTCGCCCTCACCCTCACCCATACCCTCTCTTGCTCTATTTGCCTATTATGTTTAACATCTTATCTCTTTTTCTCTCTCCTCTCATTCTCTCTTTTTTCTCTCTCCTCTCCCTCTCTCATTTCCTTTTGCTCTCTTCCTCTCCTCTCATTTCTTCTCCCTCCCTCTCCCTCTCTCATTTCCCTATTATGTTTTCGCCTCTCCCCCCTCCCCTCCCCCTCTCATTCCCTCTCCCTCTCCCTCTCCCTCTCTCATTTTCTCTCTCTTACTCCCCCTCTCTCTCTCATTTCCTCTCCCCCTCCCTCTCCCTCTCTTTAATTTCCCTCTCTTTCTCCCTCTCCCTCTCCCTCATTTCTTCTCCCTCTCTCATTACATACAAATTATACAAAATATAAATAAAAAAGAGAGAGAATAGACTCTTCCTCTCTCATTCCCTCTCTCCCTCTCTCATTCCCTCTCTCTTTCTCTCTCTCATTTCCTCCCCCTCCCTCTCCCATTTCCTCCCTCTCCCTCTCTTTAATTTCACTCTCTTTCTCTCTCTCCCTCTCCCTCATTTCTTCTCCCTCTCACATTATATACAAATTATACAAAAATTAAATAAATAAGAGAGAGAACACACTCTCCCTCTCTCTCGTTCTCTCATTTCATCCCCCTCCCTCTTCCATTTCCTCCCTCTCACTCTCCCTTCCTTCCCCTCTCCCTCCCTCCCCCATTTCCTCCCTCTCCCTCTCTTTCTCTCTCATTTCCTCTCCCTCTCTCAATATATATATACACAAATTATAAAAGCAAAAGGGAGAGGGAGAGGGAGAGGGAGAGAGAGAATGCACTCTCCCTCCCTCTCCCTCTCTCATTTCCTCCCTCTCCCTCTCCCTCTCCCTCTCCCTCTCCCTCTCTCGTTTCCTCCCCCCTCCCTCTCCCTCTCTTTCTCTTTCTCTTTCTCTCCCTCTCTCTTTCTCTTTCTCTTTCTCTTTCTCTCCCTCTCTCTTTCTCTCTCCCTCCCTCTCCCTCTCTCTCGTTCTCTCATTTCATCCCCCTCCCTCTTCCATTTCCTCCCTCTCCCTCCCTCTCCCTCTCCCTCTCCCTCCCTTCCCCACCCTCTCCCTCTCCCTCTCTTTCTCTCTCATTTCCTCTCCCTCTCTCAATATATATACACAAATTATAAAAGCAAAAGGGAGAGGGAGAGAGAGAATGCACTCTCTCTCCCTCTCCCTCTCTCATTTCCACCCTCTCCCTCTCCCCCTCTCTCTCTCTCTCTTTCTCTCCCTCTCTCATTTCCTCCCCCTCCCTCTCTTTCTCTTTCTCTTTCTCTTTCTCTCCCTCCCTCTCCCTCTCCCTCTCTTTCTCTCTCATTTCCTCTCCTAAACAAGCAAAAGAGAAAGAGAATTAAACCCTAAACAAGCAAAAGAAGGAGAGAATGGACTCACCGATGAGATATGGCAAGGGTTTGGCGGCTCCTCTTCGCGATGAAGGCTCCTCCTCTCCTTTGTGAACGACGGCAGCGGCGGCGGCGGCAAGCCTTCTTCCTCTCCGTCTCTCACGACGGTCGCTCTCTCTCTCTCGCTCTCCCTCTCAAAACGATCAACGAAAATATACGAAATGAACCCCCCGCACTCAATTTCGGCTTGTTTTTTTTCCCCTGTGGGGCATCGCTATTTGCGTTGCTATTGCGACGCGAATAGCAATGCAAATACATGTGTCGCTAACTGCCATCGCTATAGGTTTAAATCCTTGTAGTGGGGGGTTGCTTGGAAAGATAGGCTAAGAGATCCACCCTCAGTTGGTTTATGTTTTGTGCATTAGCTGAAGTTTTGATTTGGCATTGATTCAAAATGACAGAATCAATCATAGTATGCCACAAAATCTCAGGACAATCAACCACTTTTGAGGAATAACACATAAACATATCATCTATTAGCAACTCTAAATGTTTGATATACAAAGCAACTTGTACTACTGCATCCCCAACATACCAAACTAAATCTTCATTTTCTAAAATCAATAAATCACCTCTCAAACAGATATAAGACAGAAGCATAGTATTTGAAGTCAGAGAGTCTTCAAAAACCATTTGTACTACTTTAGTCAAGAAGTCAAAAGACCAGGCCCCACACCAACTATCCTCTAGAAGAGGTATATCCATCGTTGAAAGCTTAATGTAAAAGGCTAACTTCTACATTAACAGACGGTTAACTTCTGTTTTGTTGAATATAGTGCACGAAAAATGAATGATCTAGAGGAACATATTCCTAGAATTGCTCCACATCAAATCCATTCAAGACTTCAGTTTTCCATCGTAGCCTAAAACAAAGGGCATAATGTGGCTTGTCTTTGAAGAACTGCTAAGTCTGTGGTGTACAAAGAAGGAATGGGCTACAGAGGATGTGTAAAGAAGAGTGAGTGACTGAGCCAAATGATACTTAAGTTACTAAATCTGAGCATTGCTCTGGTCTAATACAACTGTAGTGGAGTTAAGCTTCTGTGTTTGGGTAGCTATCATAGCCTTCATCTCTTAAAACTCCTTCTGTAAGCTATCCCTCTCCTCTATTATAGTAACAACTTGGGATTAAGTTTCTTCCAATTGAGTTGTCAAAGTAGAAATTTCATCTTTTTGGGTATTTATAACCTTAGTTTGCTACTCCATTTGAATATAGAGGTCATAAAATTTCTCTTGAAAAAAATCTAACTTAGTATTAGCTTTATACAGATCCTCCTTGTACTGTTAAACTTATTCATAACAAGAAGAAGAAAGCTACCGCATACTAGCAGTAACTAAAAGTTCAATTGAACTTTGGATATCCTTGCACAAAAAAGAAATGGCATCTCCTGTTACCAAGTGTTGCATAGAAGGAATAGAAATGTCCATCATACCATCCCTATGGGCTCTGAAAAGACTTGGCATTTGAAGAAGGCAATTAATGTGTTGCAAGTTTGAGCAGGAATTGTAACCAAGAATGGAGGAGTAGGAATTGTCACTAATTCGACATCTCATTTCAGGCGTGTTCTCTGAATGACTAGAGGTGGGGGAGAATCATCATCCTCAATGATCACATTATCATCTTCATGAGAAGGAGGAGGAACCTCTAAAGGATCAAGTGGAGATAAAGGAACTTTTTTTGCAAGGGCAGCATGCATCGGGAATACATAAAGGTACAATCCAAATGTAACATCAGTCACATTTCCTCTAAAATGCTAATCCATCTTTGCCAGGAGATAGGTACTCCAATCAATTGTAATACCTTTCATGATCATATGAGAAGTTGTGAACAACTCCTTGGAGAGGTAATGAGACAAGGTTTTGGCAGGCATAAATGTGTCTTGAAGAAATTGACACAACACCTTCCATAGGGAGTTGGAAATCATAGAGACACTAACCGATTCTGTAAGAGCTTCAAAAGATCCTCATTGTAGAATATTTGACAAGCAGTAGGGAGGGAATCCCATGATATGGGAAAGAAAGAGCCTTTCCCCCAAACTCTTAGGCATCATAAGAATAGTGGTACCACAAACAAGACTAGACCTCTTATTCTAAGAGGTTAGAAATTGATACATAGATGTTAGGATTATTTGGAATTAACAGTAAAGAAAGGCCCAAAAGCTTGGATAATCCTTCTTTAGCAACAAGGTTGGAATCCAGCAACAAGGAATGATCATGCGATACCAAAGGCACATACTGGATCAAGGGAGGGATTCAAGGTGTCATGTAGATGGTTTACACACGCACACACACCACACCACACACATAGACAATTAAAAAAAATGCTTGCAAAACAACAAGGTAGGAATAGATAAGATATTGATCATAATAGACTCACACGACTTGACCGACTGATTAACCACCCTAAGCACTCCACATTGTGGAAAAAATCTGGCAAGACCTCTACATACGTGCGACCCAAAGCTTCATGCGATGTAGATAAACAGACACCTTGAATCCCCGTATCATGCAAAAAAGAAAAAGAAAAATGCATATTATATCCCGACTCATCAATATGAGCAAAAAAAAAAGTATAGGATCACATAAGAACTGATCAAATCGAGATGACACTCGAACTGTTTGACCATCATCGATAAGAGAGACTAGACAAGACTCCACCGTTCCCATCCCCACATAAAGAGCATTCATTAAAAATGGAAATGTGCAATGTGGGAAAAAGAAATATAATGAAATATTCATTTTAATAAAATTATTAATAACTGGTAAAATATTATTAGGTAATAAACCTTAAAAAGAAAATGATGATTTCTTATTATCATTTATTTGAAAATTATTTGAAATGATGCTTTTAGCATAACTCGATCTTTGAACCTTAACTAAGGGTCTTTAAATGTAAATTTTTAAATTAAAAAGTAATTGTGTGTTGGATGCCTTTTTAGTAGTGCGTGCTTTCTGGTGATAATTAGTTCTTTTTTAATTAAAATTAAAAATTTTTATAGCACACGAAACATGTGTTAAGTGAATGGTGGGTTGATTTTAGTCAAAGAATTTATGTGTTTGGAGTGGACATGTGTGAAAAATATGGTGATTATGATTCCTTCTAATAATTAATTGTGGGTTTTGGGGTAACAAAAATAAACAAAAAAAGAAAAGAAATACATGGGGGGGTGTATATGTAAGTATAGTCTGAATGCCCTATCTATAATGGATGTGATTCAACCATAACGATATCCAACAAGAAAATCCAATGAGCTGAAAAAGTTTGCAACTATTAATGAATTTGAATATGAATGTTGGATTTTATTTCTATTTTTTTTGGTTAAATTAGCGATGTGGATTGAAAGCTAACCAAAAAGGTCCAATAGATTTTTAACTTTTTTTAAAATTTGTCTAACCATTTTTGGAGAGAAAAAAGAAAATTTTAAAGAATTTACACATTAAATAAGGGTTTCTTATTCAATTAATTGGTTTCCAATTATATTTGATCATTTTAGCATATGTAAGTGATCCAAAAATATGAAGAAAAGTGAGTATGATTTTTTGGATTTTTTAAAATTTTAAAAACCATTTTTCAAGCATTGTTGGATAAATTTTCATAAAATTAAAGGTTTTTAATTATTTTATAAATTTTGTTGATATTTCTAACTAAGAAAACTTTTTTTTTGAAAAGTATCAAATTATTTTTTAACAATTTAGATTTTTTTATTTATTTGGTATTTTTATGGGATTTTTGTGATTCTTAATGGGTTTTTGTAAGTTTTCATGTGTTTTCTTTAATGTTTTTCAATTTTGAAGATTCAAAGATTAAGAAAAATGTATCGGGTTGCGTATCAGCTACATGTGAACATTAGCTAGCATGTCATCCTACGAAAAAATAGCACGCGCATCTATGTGCGTGAACAACTGCATTCAGAAACACACGTCCCAAGATGTACAAAGCCCGCATGCCAACAAGGCTTAAGGAGGCACACATGCGCATGACACAGAGGAAAGGAGTGGTCACTCGCGAAAGAGGGAATAAGAAACACAAGGCCAATAGTCACGGGGATAAGGTGAGGGAAAAGAGATGGTATGGATTATGAGTAGGTTTGTGTTTTTTTTAATGATTTATTTTTTGGTGTGCAAATTAGACGTTGGATTCGTATGTAGCGAGCATCGAAAGGTCCCCAAGAACAAAAGAACTCTACTAAAGCTCATAAAATAAGAAGAAAGATTTGCATGACATGAAGAAAAGAGACAAATTGGGTACAATCTCCCCCCATGCCTTGTGTGAGCACTTCACAAGCCATGTATTTTTAAATTTATTAATCACCAAGCTAAAAAATAGCTCATTTACAATTAGCATGCTTTGGATTTTGTGTATGCTTTTGCCCAAATAAAGAAAAAAGTGATTGGACGTCCCAAAAGTTGGGATGTGTCCAAATACAATGTCCAATAATGAAATATTTAAACCAAGCGCTTATGCGTATACAAAATAATAAATATTTGTCAAGGGATTCAATAAATAAGCATGCCTAAATAAATATTAGCACCACATCTTTAATGATAAGGTGTGCGCACATCAAATTTGATAATTTCTTCTAGGTAATCTGAATACATGCAATTGCTTAGTGCTTTCCAACACCACCATTGCCTGCTCTACACATCAACTGAAGCATTCACAATTGTTAGATAATAATAAAATTAAATCGACAAAAGTGAATACCTAGCAGTCTGCAGCTATAAAATAGATAAATAGGTAGAAACTCTGTCCCAGCCTTAATTTAATATGAGTGCACTCTAAACTCATAAACGTCCATTAATTTAAATATGTATTTTGCAGAATCACCCGCTGTGGAATCACCCACGTGCACATTAAATTAATATGACACCCGAAAAGGACAAGCGTCCCTGTCAACTTCTCATATAAGGAATCCACCTTGTGTACGAGTGTTAGAGAGAGAACTAGAGAGAAAGAAAGAGGAGAGAGAAGACTGCAGAAGAGTGACAAGGAGAGATAAAGACTAGATTTGGAGAGAGAAAGATAGGAAAGAGAGAGAAACCATGGAAGCTGTGAGCAAGATGGGAGATAAGGATAGTAATTGTATTAATGTGTCAAAAAGATATGAAAATTTATATATCCTCTCCTTTTATACCAATGTCAATGTGACATGGCATAATATCAATATTATTTTTACACTAAGTCCTTATTCCTAACTTCTTACAATCCATCCTTTCCCAAAAGTTTTTGTCCTAAAAATCAAACTTGAAAGACTAGAAAAGGATGGATAAAACAGAGTACTATTTTATTTTTTATAGCTTTTCAAATGGAAAAATGAATAAAGAATGGTCAACATATGGACTAAAATTGAAGAACAAGAGTGCTCCTCAGCTATATACACGATGTAGAATACTTCAAAAGTATATGGAGCCATAAAATCTTCAATAGATAATCTCAAAATGAAGTAGACAGCTTGCTATGTAAACAGACCCTGCTGGACTAAATCTGTCATAACTTCTAGTAGAAGTGTCCAAATGAGGTGTGCCATATATCAAAACGGAGCTCTTGAAGAGTACTTTAAGCCCATGTAGATAGCTTAATTCTGAAAATTAGGCACGATAGAAATTGTTCTAAAACAATGTGCTGTCCTGATCCTGTCTGCATCATCACTAGCTTCATAATCAATAGGCTTCAGCCACCAATGTATCCCTTAAGAAAGGAAACTCATCCAATATAGAATTAGGCCTCCAAGAAGCTTCCTCAGGTGGTAAACCTCTCCATTTGATCAAATTAGAAGGAGATCGAAGCTTCTTCTCACGCTGACATATAACAGCCTCTGGGATGTACTGAATAAGACCTTCTTTATCAATAGGTTGCAGCTCATTAACTATATCCACTGGATCACCATAAAAAGGCTTGAGCTGACTAACATGGAAGACATTGTGAATCTTTGTGGAAGAGGGAAGCTCTAATCTGTATGTCAAGTCTCCAATATGCTTAAGGATCCGTAAGGGCCATAAAACCTGTGAGCAAGCTTATTACTAGATCCATCTTTTAATGTAGAGTACCTAGACTTGGGCACATTCAATAAGACCAACTCTTCTTCTTGGAACTCTAAAGGCTGCCTCTTCTCATCAGCATACACCTTCATTTGGTCTTGAGCTTTCCGAAGATTCGTCTTGCATTGCTGAAGAAGAATTTACATTCTTTCTAACTCTTCCTTCCCATGAGGATTGATCCTTTCATTAAAGATGACTGTGGGTAAGGGCACCTTGTAACCATACAGAGCCTCAAAGGGTGAAACTCCAATAATAGCGTGGGTAGAATTGTTGTAAGCAAACTCAGCCAAGTGTAACCAAGAATCCATGAAGTTTGGACATCATAGTAAAAATGGCAAAGATAAGTCTCCAGCCATTTATTGACTCTTTCTTTCTGTCCATCAGTTTGTGGATGATAGGCCGTAGATGGAGCCAATTTAGTATCCATAGATGTAAATACCGCCTGCCAAAAGTTACTCATAAACTTTGAGTCTCTATCATGAACAATCACCTGCGGTATTCCATCTAGTCTAAAAATCTGCTCCACAAACTGGTTGGCCACTTGAGAGGCAGTAAACTCAATCTTGCTTGGAATAAAATGGGCTTCCTTGGTAAGTCTATCTACCACCACATATACACTATTTCATCCCTTCTTGGTAGTAGGCAAGCCAGTAATGAAGTCATAGTAATATGAGTCCATTTACCTGTAGGAATAGGTAATGGCTGCAACAAACCTCCTGGATTTTGGGTGCTGTCCTTATTCTGTTAACAAGGCATACACTTCATGATAAAGTCCTTGACATCTTTCCACAGTCCTTTCCAGTAGAAACTTTTACTGATCCTATCATAGGTCTTGAAAACTCCTAAATGTCTAGTTAAAGGTAAAGAATGTAGTTCTTCCATAATTTTTCGTGTAAAAGAAGAGGTAGAAGGAATGATAATCTTGCTTTTCAACCAAATAAGACAATTTTTGAAGTGATAATGCAAGTTTTCTTCCATAAGACCTTGCTATGATTTCTGAAAAATATGGCTCAATTCTTCATCCAAAAGATAAGCCTCTTGTAGTTCTTCAATCCAATCATTATGCAACTCAGTCATAGCTGAAACTTTGCAAGCCCACATACGAGAAAGAGAATCAACCACTATATTGTCTTTGCCCCTTGTATGAGTGATGTCAAAATCATAATTTTGTAGTGTAGCTACCCACCGACGTTGCTTAGGAGTAAGATTGGACTGAGTAAGGAAATACTTAAGAACCCTGTGATCACCGTGTACTCTGAATCGACTGCCATACAAGTAATGATGCCACTTCTTAATTGCATGCAAGATAGTCAACATCTCCTGGTCATAAATATTCATAGCCATTTCTTTATCTGTAAGCTTATGGCTCTCAAAGGCAATCACTCAATGCTCCCAACACCTCATTTTGTGATGTCTTTATTCCTTTTTCATTGACAATATGTCCCAAGTATTCCACTTCACTTTGCATGAAAGAACACTTTTTCTCCTTATCAAAAAGCATGTGATGTCTCAATACATCAAAAACCCTCCTCATGTGTGTCAAATGATCTTGTAAATTCTTACTGTAGATTAGAACGCGATCAAAGAACACCAAGACAAACTGAAAGAGGAAAGGCTCTAAAATCTTATTCATCAGGCTCTGAAAGGTAGCTGGAGCATTTATAAGCCCAAATGGCATCACTAAGAAATGATAGAGTCCTAGATCAGTCCTGAAAGGAGTCTTGACTTCATCACCCTCTTGCATGTGAATCCGATGATACCTTGACCTCCAATCAACCTTCGTAAAAAATCGAGCACCCTTGAGCTCATCAAGAGAATCATCAATCGTGGGTATTAGATACCTATTCTTCACTGTGATCTTATTAAGATCCTTGTAGTCAATGCACATTCTGAAAGATCCATCTTTCTTTTTGACTAACAGAACTGGAGATGCATAAGGTGAAGAACTTGGTTCAATGAATCCCATCTCAAGAAGTTCCTTGATCTACTTGACTACTTCCTCTCATTCACACTTAGATAATCTGTAAGGTGGCTTATTGATTGTCTTTGAGTTGGGCTCTAAATCAATAGGGTGATCTACTGCTCTCTTGGGAGGCAATGAAATAGGCACCTCAAACAAATCCCTATACTCCTCAAGAAGAGCTGTCAAGGCTAGATGGTTTGCTGAATTATTGGAATGATATTGCATCTCTTTATTTAAATTCAAAACAAATATTTGTGAGTGCCTCTTGTACTCCCTTTTGAGTTGTTGAATGGTAATAAGCTGAAAATCTGATCTACTAAGAATTCCCTGTAAATGGATGAGCTGTCCATTGAAGATAAACTCCATATACAACTGTAAGAAATCCAAGTGATCCTGCCTAATGTCATCAACCAATCACAACCAAGTATGATGTCTATAGGTCCCATTTTCAAAGTAATCAGGTTTAATTTTTCTTTAAAATTTTTAGCCAGTTGTAAAGAAACCTGTGGGCATATCTGTGTGTTGATTTCCTCTTCATGATTGGCCACTTGAACTCTAATGGGCTGCTGTAAATCTGTGGGAATACAATGCATCTTGTCCATGATGGAATTATTCACAAAACTATGGGTACTACCACTATCTATCAAAATGAACACTAGTTTTCTATGGGGTACGGAGTGTATTAGGGCTCTTAGATCCTGTCCAATCATCCATGGAAATAGAACAACTAGTGGCAGCAAGTGTGTCATTACAAGTCCCATGTGGATCAAAAGGTACACTTCCACCTAGATCAAAAGGAAAGGAGTCAACTAGATCATAGAAATACTCTTGCCCAACCTCTTCCTCAAGATCTTCATTTTCAACATTGAGTGCAATTGCATTGGCTTCATCCATCTCATCTTCAAGATCCTCAAAGACTAACATACTTTGGAGCTTGGGTTTGACATTAAATTAGTTTGAGAGCTAGAAGCATTGAATGGTGGATAAGTTGGCACCGTAAGCTCCCATTTGGCACATGATTGCTACGATAAGTGTTACCAACTTGCCCCGGTTTAAAAAAAGTCATTGACTATCCAAAACTAGGCCGAAATGAAGATTCTCTTCTATATTTTCTTCCATAGCGCTATGCAAGCTCAATAGCCTTAAAGAGGGAAGTAGGGTTTTGTGCCATGACATCAGCTGATAAAGATAGCTCTAAACCATACATATACTTGTGGAGCTTAGCCTTATCACTGATGCTTTCTACATGCATAGTTAGGTTGAGAAATTGATTAGTGTGCTCTCTTACACTTAGGCTTCTTTGTTCCAAACCATACCATCTCTGTGCCAAATTCTCTTTTTCAAGAGGGGAGATAAATACTTCAGCCATAAGTGCCTTGAAAGCTTCCCAATTCTCTACAACTATGTTTTCTTTTTTTTATATACCTCCACCAAGTATGGGCAAATCCTCCACCAAGTATGGGCAATTCTCTACAACTATGTTTTCTTTTTTTTATATACCTCCACCAAGTATGGGCAAATCCCGCCAAATGCAAATAAGAAAAATGAATCTTCATGTCATCAGTTTAAGGGAATATATCAAAGTAGGATTTCATCTTAGAGGTCCACTCCTCTAAATCAAATGGTAAAGATGACTGACCATTAAATTTGGCTAAAACAATCATGTCATTTAGCTCTCTTTCATGGAATGGTTGATGTCTCAAAATAGACTGATCATGAGTACCATGCATTGAAACCCCAAATTGAGATGGAAATCTCCCAATAGGTGGCTGAGAACCACAATGCAATATTCCTGTTGGTAGAGAACCCCTAGGAATTTGAGTATTCAGTCCAAAAGCTTGAGAGTTAGCTCCATTCAAACTACCCAAATAGTCATCATACCTTTGTGAAGCCTCACCTACTTCATATTGGCTATTTGGGATGCCTCTTCTTCCAATAATCCCATGAATAAAGTGGGTTAGATGGCTAAAGTGGGACTAAAGGCTCACTGTTTGAATAAGCTTTCTCCTTAGCTTCTTGAGATCCCATTTATATCTGCATCCATTGGGAGAATTGGGCCATAATTTGAGCATTAGATTCCACCAACTTGTCAATAGAAGCCTTTTTTTGAATCATTGAATCTACTAACTTCTCAATGTAAGACTTCGTTTGATCAATAGACAAAACCATTTGCTCCATTCTTCATAATAGGGCCTCATGATGTTCTCTATGTATTTGTTCATGTACGCGCAAGGTATCATTGAGTATACTAACTTCCCCTTGTTGTTGAGGCTCTTCTAGGCTCTCTTGAGGTGCATTATCTAACACTGAATCTCTAATTGGCTAAGCATAATCATCGTGGACCTTATTTTTACCCTTATGTCCTACCATAATAGTTCAATCCTGCAGTATCCCTTGTCAGAAAAATGGCTATAACTTTTGCTAAGAAACTCTGATTTCAAAAATTTTTAGTTCAAATTGAAGCCAAGAATACCCTCTTCGAGATGAGCTATAGTACACAATAACAGATTTAGGACAAAAAATTCTGCAACACAATTCCTGAGTCTGAACTATCCAGGCCTGCATCCTATTTTAACATGTAAGTGCCCTATTTTGACCCTATAAGGTAAAATAGTAACCCCAAATGGTTACCAAACCCTGTAGAAGGCTAAGTAGAACTTGTGGGTACCCTATAGTACCTGCACCTGTACTTCAGTAATGAAGGGTGTACTTGTAACAATCTGTAAACGCCCTATAGTACCTTATAAAATCCCTATTTTACCTTATTTTGATCCTGAAGATACTTGAGCGTTTGGGAACTCTTCAATCTTCAATTCTCTACTCATTGTACCTGTGTGAGGGATAAAATGGCATGATAGTCTCCCTACACAGGCTCCAAATCACCGGGAAGTGGGCAAAGTTCCCCCCGGGTCGGTTGGTTGCACCCCTTCGGGATCTTTGATAGTGAGGGAGGGTCACCTCTCTTTTGTCCCACTATGTCCCCCCGCATCCACCATTTTCCTCGGTGTGTATATCAACATAGCAATAGCATTCTATTCTAATCAGTGAGTATGAAATGAAGTGTTGGAATATTCATTCAGTCCTTTTCATGAGATGCAATTTGAATGAAATCTTGAAAGTTTGGATAGGGAAAGGGTCTTACCAATGCAATTCAGTGACTCACTGATTGCTTTAGTACTTACCCTTCTACAATATTTCAGCTTGGGCAAAAGAATTCAACAAAAAAAAGTCAAGGTTATGCATGAAACTTGGCAAATGATATCTATGATGAAGTAATGATTGAATCAAGACTGAAATTCAATGGAATAGGTTGAGATTAATGAGGAATAACACTAATCTCTGATCTATTGATTAATTAAGAGAATTAATTGATCAATAATCTCCCATCAACAAGTGAAAAAGCATTAGTAAGTGGATTATTGAGACATTTCAAAGATTAAATGAAAGAAATATCTCGATTAAGCTTGAAGAAGATAATAGATGCCAGCTCCAATCCCATTGATAGAAGAATTCTTCAAAATCCACCATAAATCCATCATAAGTCCACCATGGAGTTTGAAATATCCCTTAAATCAGTCCATATGAGCTCCAATATGCTCAAATCCGTGAAGAATCAATGCCCGAGCTTGCTTGAACACTTGAATATCAAAGATTCAAGCCTCTTGAAGAAAAGCCCCAAAATAAATCTTCAATATGAGCTCCAATGTCCTCCGCGAGATAAAATCTTTGCAATTTGTTGAAGAATCCTCACTGAGATGATGCCATGGGCTGAATTGATGAAGAATTCTCAAGAAATTGTTGAAGAATGAGAGCTTGGGCTGAAGCTTTGATGGCTGCCCATAGAGTGTTCATGTAGGGTTTCAAGAGAGAGAAAGGATGAAGAATATAGCCCCATTTTGGAGTCTACACATCAGAGAGTTGAAGTAATCAATGACAAAGACCATTTAAAAACATCAATGCTGAAGATTGGCTGAGGATCAATGAGAAGCAGGCTGAAAAAGATTAGCTCAAATTTTGAGCTGCCGTCTTGCACACATGGCTGATCTTCTAGTCCATAAAATGGTATGCAATCTATTGCATTTGTTGCATAGAATGCCATTATACAAGCCATTGTTGAAGGAGAGCAAGGATCAGTGAATAAGGAGAAGATCTTAGTTGAAAAACTCCATGGAAGCTTGGCCAAAGCTTGGAGAAAGAGGAAAGGAAGACCTCTTTTAAAAAGTAACAACATTTTAAACCCAAACTAAGCTCGGTTAACTCTTCTTTACCCTAGTTACCTCCAGTTTTGCATGAAATTTAATGATGACCTGCCACTTTAGCCATCCTCTGCCATATCTAACCTTGGAGATCTTCAGATGTAGTCTCTTACTAACTATAGATGGTCTGTAGCACTCCACTAGTCATTGTCTTGTACAAGACTTGTCTGAAATTGATTTTGATGGAAGAAAATATGACTGAAAATAGAGGAAAAAATGGATCAAAGACCAATGCTCTGATACCACTTGTCAGAGACAAAACTAGAGAGAAAGAAAGAGGAGAGAGAAGACTGCAAAAGAGAGAGAAAGAGAGTGACGAGGAGAGAGAGACTAGATTTGGAGAGAGAAAGATAGGAAAGAGAGAAGCCATGGAAGCTATGAGCAAGATGGGAGAGAAGGATAGTAATTGTATTAATGTGTCAAAAAGATGTGAAAAATTACATGTCCTCTCCTTTTATACCAATATCAGTGTGACATAGCATAATATCAATATTATTCTTACACTAAGTTCTTATTCCCAGCTTTATACAACAAGCCCCGACAAATAAATATACTTTTACAGAATCCATTGCAAAACCTCATGGAATCCATCATGGAGCCAGGAGGTATATTCCATAGTGGATTTCGTGAGACCACGGTGGATTTCATGAGTTTTTTTAATTCCGTGGTGGATTCTGTGAGGTTTCGCGATGGATTTCGTAAAACTATATTTATTTGTTGAGGCTTGTACACAAGGTGGATTCCTTGTGGGAGAAGTTGATGGGGACACTTGTTCTTTTCGGGTGTCATATTAATTTAATGTGCACGTGGGTTATTCCATAATGGGTAATTCCACAGAATACATATTTAAATTAATGGTCGTTTATGAGTTTGGAGTGCATTCATATTAAATTAAGGTTAGGATAGAGTTCCATCCTATTTATTTATTTTGTAGCTGAAGAGTGCTAACTATTAACTTTTGTTGGTTTAATTTTATTATTTTCGAACAATTGTGAATGCTTCAGTTGATGTGTAGAGTAGGCAGTGGTGGCATTAGGAAGGTATGATGCCATGAGGCATATTCCACGGTGGATTCTGTGAGTTCTTTTTATTCCATGGTGGATTCTATGAGACATATTCCACGGTGGATTCTGTGAGTTTTTAATTCCACGGTGGATTTCTGAGGTTTTGTAGTGGATTTTGTAAAACTATATTTATTTGTCGGGGCTCCTACACACGGTGGATTCCTTGTGTGAGAAGTTGACAGGGATACCTGTTCTTTTTGGATGTCATAATAATTTAATGTGCACGTGGGTGATTCCACAGTGAGTGATTCCGCAATATACATATTTAAATCAATGGGTGTTTATTAGTTTAGAGTGCACTCGTATTAAATTAAGGTTAGGATAGAGTTCCAAACTATTTATTTATGTTGTAGCTAAAGAGTGCTAAGTATTCACTTTTATCAGTTTAATTTTATAATTTTCTAAAAATTGTGAATGCTTCAGTTGATATGTAGAGTAGGCAAGGGTGGCATTGGAAAGCACTAGGCGATTGCATGTATTCAGATTTCCTAGAAAAAATTATCAATTTTGATGGACACACACCTTATCATTAAAGGCATGGCGCAAATATTTATTTAGGTGTGCTTATTTATTGAAGCACTTGACAAATATTTATTATTTTTTTCTAAAGAAAAGTTTGGTGTCAGAATACATGACCGTGTTGAGTGTGTGATGGTGTACGTGTGATTTGTGTGTTTATTACTTTCTAGTGTTTGGTTTTTCTATGTTTTTTTAAAATGGATAAACATACATACATACATACGTACATACATACATACATATATATATATATATATATATATATATATATATATATATATATATATATATATATAGGGGAGGTGTGTGGGGGCCTATTTGGTTTTTTTTTGTTTTAATTAAATTAAAATAAAGATAAATTCTAACGTGTTCTATTTTTTTAAAAATTGAAAATTTGGAGGGGGAGGGGGCCCTACTTGAGGGATGGGAGATGGGTGGGGGTGTGGCAAATGTGGGGGGGGGGGGGGGGGGGGGGCAGCGCCTACAATGGCCATGGCGGCAACAAGGCGACATGCCCATGTTTGCAATGGTGGCAGTAATGAAGCAATAGGTTGGCGAGGAGCTGGGTGGTGGCATGGCAAACATGGCGGGCTAGGCGGCAGATGTGACGCTTCTGGGTAGGCAATTCAAGTGTAATATTCCCAAATCTAATCACGCATTCCGCATACGAATATCCTCTTAGGTTAGGATAATAGCAATTTTTTTAAAAAATAATCCCTCTCTCCTCCAGCCGACTGTCGTGCTGGAGGAGAAGGGTTTAGCAAGGCCACTAAGCTCCTTGCTGGAGCTTCCTAAGGGGAGAACCCATGCATATTGATGCGTGGGGGAGGGAGGATCCCCTCCCCTGCCCTATTTAAGTCTATGCCATGGAGAGAGATCAAGGTGAGTGCAGGCTGAGAGGATACAGGACCGTCGAGGAGAGGTGATACACTGTTGCTGCCATAGTGGTGAGAGAGAGGGAGAAGATTGTTATGCTACGGCTGAGGGATAGCAGCCGTGAGGGAAAGTGTGGGTGTGGATAGAGATGGAGGGTCAGACTACTATTACGGCCATGGAGGGAGGGTGGAGGCGTTGTAGTTGAGAAGGAAGGAGGGTCATGGAGGTTCTGCTCTACTGCCGTCGGCCACAGGGAACGCGCCATCGGCCACCAACCCCATTCTGTTAGCACGCTGCCGTTGATCCGGTGTTTTCTTCCTCCCACCTTGAAGCATTAGAAGCTTCTTGGGGGAAGCTTCTAAAGGACCTAAGAAGCCCCCCTTCCTATGGCCCTTTAAGACTACCCCCCACAAATTCCCTCCTAAGGGCTCTAGAAGCCCCCTTTTCCCCCCAAATTTGACTTGAAGGGTCTTCATGTGCCTCTTTTAAGCCCCTCTTTTCCCCACCTAAAAACCCTTCTTCAAAGGTCTCATACACCCTTCCTTTCCCTTTGTTTTCCCCTTTTTCCTTTCCACCAAGAGCTATTTTCCTTCCCCCCTCCCCCCCCCCCCAGATTCAAAGCCCCTTCTCGTGCCCATTCTTAATACGTTTCAAGTGGGTTGAAAGCCCAGTTACTCCATGATTTAACCCCTCACTAGTGAGTTATACATTCTCCTTCCTTCCTTTTCCGATCCACTAAGACCGTTTAAAACCCTCCCGAGGTTTAAGCACCCCCTTTTTTGTGAAATCCTCACTTCCAGGTTTCAAACCCTTTTCCCATCGACCCTACAAAGCGGGTTTTCTTAAAAAACTGGAGTTTAAGCCCTTGGCATTTCCACAACGTCATTCTTGATGGTTGTAAGATCCTAATCGTGAAATCCCTACTTCAAGGAGGAAACCTTCTAAAAACCGTTTCCGAAAGACGGTGCAAGTTGTCACAAAGGGAGCTATGCGTGCAAAAACGAGACGGCCAAGGTCATAAATCTGCATCCAAGACGGAAAGGCCACATTCGCGATGGCTCCTAAGAAAGCCCAAGACACGACCGCAGGAGGATCGTCTCCTAACATCCATGTGGACATCCCACCACAAGTCCAGGTTTTTCTTCCTAATTTTTATTTTACGTGCGTGGATGATGTTTGGAGATAGGATGTATTTTTTTTGTCTTAAATACCTTGGCCAATTTAAAAGGACTAGCTCATGACGGAAGAGTTCAGCCATTAGTATTTTTAATAAAATGAACAAAATAAAGTGAGCAGAAGATTGATATGTGTTTCTAGCAAGTAGTTTTTGTGCATTTCAATGAACTGAACTTAGATTAATGTCCATATTGACAAAACGGAATTAAGATAGTGCACTCGGTTTAGGCATGGAAGTATAAATTGCATGTCGCATTATTAAGATATATCTTCTTCGCAATGAGTCATTATGGAAAGTACTAATAATCCATAGGAAATTGCAAGGCATGAAATGATTCTTAAGTTGCATAACTCTAGTCAATTGGTATAAATATCATTTTTCAACTGCATAATTATTGGTAAAAGGTTGCTTGTTTTAGCATGAATCTTGTTCACAAGTTATAGGATGATTAATTGAAATTAGGCTATAACCTAACCTATGCTTAATCTTAAACCGAAAAGTTAGGGTTTGAAAATCAACTTACGTGTAGACAATGAATCACGTGGTTATGGAAATGATAGCGTAATTATCTTTAAGAATAGACAGGTTAAATTGGCATAAACCTAAACATCTAAAAACCACGGAGTACTCGTTGAAGAAAAGGGTTAATTCAATGCAACGTATCCCAAGGAACTGACTAGGGTTAGCATGGTAAAGACATTTACCTAGTCGCATGTATTGCAAAAACTGAAACTCCTATACCCTAAATACTTGCCCACATTCACGGAATGTAGGGATAGCAAGACATAGTTGCGAGAAAAGGTCTAGGGTTTTTCCCTAAGGGTCTCTCACTAGAAAGTTGAAACTCGAAACCCTAGGACCGAGAATGTCGGCCTAATGCAATCAGGAACGGGTTGTTATATCTAATCATGACACCATGATTAGAAGACACTGTTGATGGGTTGAATAGTTCCATAGTTTGATGCGACACTTGTGAAACAAGTGCAGAGTCGCATGATCTTGTGATTGGATCACAAGGGAATGGCCAATTCCTCGGAATGAGGTTGGCAGATTCTTACACAAGTTATCTTGCAAGAAGATGAATAATCGTCCTAATATAGTATCTTTCTTGAGTAAAGATAATTGTTTGGAATCAAAAGACCAACCGATAAATTGAAATAACGTATGAACTCAAGGTATTGATCAGGTCACGTTAATAGGATATGGCCCTGACCTGGGATATAGGGAATCTTGCCTAGCCGCAATTAATCCCAGATCGAGTGGTGAATGTATTCGGAAAGAAGGATTCGCTCCTTAGCAGTTGGCCAAAAATAACGACCAATGGAATTGTTTGTGCTTGTAATAGCTTTAAGAGCACTATTTTGCTTTGTTTGCTCAAATAATTAAAGGATAAATGGATATCTAATGCTTCAGGTTGAAGGCCTAAAGGGAGAGGTAGCTTCAATTACCCCCCACTGCCTGCCTGACCCTAACCAAGGGGGTTGTTAACCACGCTGGGAAGGTGGACCGAGCCCGCCGCAAGAGGTCTCTCCGTTAAGCGCTATTTGGAGCAAGAGGATGTTTGGGTGCCAGGGGGCCTCTGGCTATAAATCCCTTGCCTTCGGGCCCTGCACAAGAGGCTAACTTGACTCGGGATTAGATCTCGAGGACCGCATACTAGTCTATGGGCAGAATCTTAGATTAGTGATCCCTGTGGATTGCTCGGTAGCCTTTGGGCAGATTGTGGATAAGCCTATGGGCTGGAATTTATGTATTTCAAAGATAAATATGATAACATGTTAAAAAGGAACTTGTTTGACATTGTTTTCCTATGTCATGTGCTATGATTACGTGAAGGAACCAGTGCCTAACGAGCTAATTAAGAAAGCTGATTGATACATGTCCAACTAAATGTGTTAGGTAATTAAATAACTAAAACAACTTGAGGAAAGTGTGGTGGATGTGGCCATAGGTCCGTCCTACGGATGGGTGGTCTCAATTGGTTGGGAACTTTTCTCAAATCACGATGGACAGCAGGAAGGTTTTTCATAGACATCCTTTCTGATGGACTGCTAAGACGTGTCCTAAAGATAACAAATGGACATGTTAGAGTTGGTATCAGAGCAAACCAACAACGGAATTGTCTTTATGAGATCTTAATGAGATGAAGTAAAGCAAATATTGCTATTTCAAATATTTCCTTACTTTCAATGCTATCTTGAAGAATTACAAAGCATGGAACAGGTTCTTAGTATTCCGCATCATGTTTATGACTGCGATGCATTCCTCGGATTATCGACAAAGGGTTGAGATGATGAACATCCTAGAGCAAATCTATAATCCATCACCTTTGTACATGGAACGAAGATGGACGGGTGCCTCAGGAATCTACAATATAGCTGCCCACCAGTTTGCATACCTACAGACTAACTTAAAGAGAATCAAGTGGTTGGAAGACATAAAAGTCGTGAAGCTGTTCATTTTTGTGGAAGCTCACGTAAATTCAACTTTACATATTCGAGGTCGGAGGGTTGAACTGAACTCATATGTATATGAGGAAGTGACTCGTGTAGTCCCCGCCGACAAGATTAAAGTATGGGGGTGCCATGAGAAGAATGGGTTCCAAAGGAAAGGATACCCTGAACTTCCAATGACTTACCGATTCCTGAAGATCCATGACCCCAAACCATACTATTATCCAGTTCCTGTAGATAAATATAATACAACATTATTCTTCCCAAACTAAATGTAAACAGTTGGCTTATCATTCCAAGACATGTTGTATTCCGAAAGGGCTATGCCCATATAAATACAATAAGACTTCTTTTTATTAATGTTTTTTTGTGCATAAGAATTGATAAAAGTTAAGTGGTTAGATTTCTTGATTGATAGCTAAAATCGAAATGAAATATAAATCGTAACGATTATCGATTAATAACGTTAAGAAACCTTTATCCAGGCACAACCCTAGGTACAGAATCCCAGTTCGCCTCCTACATCAAGTACTATTGTAATCCAAGAGAAGAAGTTTCTTCTCAAGCAGATTAAGCCGCCCGAATTTGACAGGAGAGGTAGGTCCGTCCAAGCAGATGCTGAAATTCAGATTGAATCCATGGAGGATTACTTTGAAGCAGCCGGTACTACACCGGCTAACCAGGCTATGCTCGCCAAGCTAAAGCTCACCAGCGAAGCCAGGCTTTGGTGGAAACAATGGTACAGAGATCAAGGGATCACGGAAGGATCCGTTACCTAGGAGAACCTGAAGAAATCTGTACAGGGAAGATACTTACCACCTACATCTCGCATGCAGAAAATGAATGAGTTCTACGAGCTAAAGCAGCTGGGACTCACTCTCGATGCATACTACTCCAAATTTGTCTCACTTCTTAAGTATGCACTATAGATGGACATGACACAGCAGGTGTCAAAATTTTGTGGTGGTTTAAATCCACTAGTAAATACCCGTCTGTCTCGTCCAATGGAAAGATTATCTCGAAGAGGATGCCACTTGGATAGATGAAAGCACTCTCAACCATCACTATCCCCAGTTTGTCTCGAGATGAGGACATCTCGATTCCTCCAAGGGGGAGAGAATGTAATATTCCCAAATCTAATCACGCATTCCGCATACGAATCTCCTCTTAGGTTAGGATAATAGCAATTTTTTTTAAAATAATCCCTCTCTCCTCCAACCGAGTGTCGTGCTGGAGGAGAAGGGTTTAGCAAGGCCACTAAGCTCCTTGCTAGAGCTTCCTGGGGAGAGAACCCATGCGTATTGACGCGTGGGGAGGGAGGATCCCCTCCCCTCCCCTATTTAAGTCTATGCCATGGGGGGAGATCAAGGCGGGTGCAGGCGGGTGTGGGTGTGGATAGAGGTGGAGGGTCACAATACTATCGCGACCGTGGAGGGAGAGTGGAGGCAGTGCAGCTGAGAAGAAAGGAGGGTCATGGAGGTTCTACTCTGCTGCCGCTGCCACAGGGAATGCGCCATCAGCCACACCAACCATCCACTAGTGCCGCAGGAATTGCCATTTGGCCTCCATCTCATCACCATCTGTCATCGCAGTCTGCCCCATTGCATCAACATGCCGTCGTTGATCCGGTGTTTTCTTCCTCCCATGTGGCCCCAAAAGCTTTAGAAGCTTCTTGGGGGAAGCTTCTAAAGGTCCTAAGAAACCCCCCTTTCTATGGCCCTTTAAGACTACCCCCCATAAATTTTCTCCTAAGGGCTCTAGAAGCCCCATTTTCCCCCCAAATTTGACTTGAAGGGTCTTCATGTGCCTCTTTTAAGTCCCTTTTCCCCCCTCACCTAAAAACCCTTCTTCAAAGGTCTCATACACCCTTCCTTCCCCTTTGTTTCCCCCTTTTTACTTTCCACCAAGAGCTATTTTCCTCCCCCCCCCCCCCCCCCCCGGCGATTCAATGCCCCTTCTCGTACCCATTCTTAATACCTTTCAAGTGGATTGAAAGCCCAGTTACTCTGTGATTTAACCCCTCACTAGTGAGTTGTACATTCTCCTTCCTTCCTTTTCTGATCCACTAAGGCCATTTAAAACCCTCCCGAGGTTTAAGCACCCCCTTTTTTGTGAAATCCTCATTTCCGAGTTTCAAACCCTTTTCCCATCGACCCTACAAAGTGGGTTTTCTTTAAAAATCAGAGTTTAAGCCCTTGGCATTTCCACAACATCATTCTTGACAGTTGTAAGGTCCTAATCATGAAATCCCTACTTCAAGGAGGAAACCTTCTAAAAACCTTTTCGAAAGACGGTGGAAGTTGTCACAAAGGGAGCTACGCGTGCAAAAAGGAGACGGCCAAGGTCAGAAATCTGCATCCAAGACGGAAAGGCCGCATTTACGATGGCTCCTAAGAAAGCCCAAGCTGCGAGCGCAGGAGGATCATCTCCTAACATCCACCTGGACATCCCACAATAAGTCTAGGTTTTTCTTCCTAATTTTTATTTTACGTGCGTGGATGATTTTTGGAGATAGGATGTATTTTTTTTGTCTTAAATACCGTGGTCAATTTAAAAGGACTAGCTCACGACAGAAGAGTTCAGCCATTAGTATTTTTAATAAAATGAACAAAATAAAGTGAGCAGAAGATTGATATGCGTTTCTAGCAAGTAGTTTTTGTGCATTTCAATGAACTGAACTTAGATTAATGTCCATATTGACAAAACGGAATTAAGATAGTGCACTCGGTTTAGGCATGGAAGTATAAATTGCATGTCGCATTATTAGGATATATCTTCTTCGCAATGAGTCATTATGGAAAGTACTAATAATCCATAGAAAATTGCAAGGCATGAAATTATTCTTAAGTTGCATAACTCTAGTCAATTGGTATAAATATCATTTTTCAACTACATAATTATTGGTAAAAGACTGCTTGTTTTAGCATGAATCTTGTTCGCAAGTTATAGGATGATTAATTGGAATTAGGCTATAACCTAACCTATGCTTAATCTTAAACCGAAAAGTTAGGGTTTGAAAATCAACTTATGCATAGACAATGAGTCATGTGGTTATGGAAATGATAGCGTAATTATCTTTAAGAATAGACAGGTTAAATTGGCATAAACCTAAACACCTAAAAACCACGGAGTACTCGTTGAAGAAAAGGGTTAATTCAATGCAACGTATCCCAAGGAACTGACTAGGGTTAGCACGGTAAAGACATTTACCTAGTTGCACGTATTGCTAAAACTAAAACTCCTATACCCTAAATACTTGCCCACATTCAAAGAATGTAGGGACAGCAGGACATACTTGCGAGAAAGGGTCTATGGTTTTTTCCTAAGGGTCTCTCGCTAAAAAGTTGAAACTCGAAACCCTAGGACCGACAATGTCGGCCTAATGCAATGAGGAACGGTTTGTTATATCTAATCATGACATCGTGATTAGAAGACACCGTTGATGGGTAGAATAGTTCCATAGTTTGATGCGACACTTGTGAAACAAGTGCAGAGTCGCATGATCTTGTGATTGGATCATAAGGGAATGGCCAATTCCTCGGAATGAAGTTGGCAGATTCTTACACAAGTTATCTTGCAAGAAGATGAATAATTGTCCTAATATAGTATATTTCTTGAATAAAGATAATTGCTTTGAAGCAAAAGACCAACCGATAATTCTTGGAAGCAAAAGACCAACCGATAAATTGAAATAACATATGAACTTAAGGTATTGATCAAGTCGGGTTAATAGGGTATGGCCCTAACCCGGGATATAGGGGATCTTGCCAAGCCGCAATTGATCCCGGATGGAGTGCTGAATGCATTCGGAAAGAAGGATTTGCTCCTTAGTAGTTGGCCAAAAATAACGACCAATGGAATTGTTTGTGCTTGTAATAGCTTTAAGAGTACTATCTTGCTTTGTTTGCTCAAATAATTAAAGGATAAATGGATATCTAATGCTTCAGGTTGAAGGCCTAAAGGGAGAGGCAGCTTCAGTTATCCCCGACTGCCTGCTTGACCCTAACCAAGGGGGTTATTAACCGCGCCGGGAAGGTGGACCGAACCCGCCGCGAGAGGTTTCTCCGTTAAGCGCTACTTGGAGCAGGATGACGCTTGGGTGCCAAGGGAGCCTTTGGCCGTAAATCCCTTGCCTTCCGAGCCCTGTACAAGAGGCTACCGTGACTGTGGATTACTGGGTAGCCTTCGGACCGATTGTGGATAAGCCTGGCTAGATTTTATGTATTTCAAAGATAAATATGATAACTTGTTAAAAAGGAACTTGTTTGACGTTATTTTTCTATGCCATGTGATATGTTTACGTGAAGGAACCAGTGCCTAACGGGCTAATTAAGGAAGCTGATTGATACATGTCCAACTAAATGTGTTAGGTAATTAAATAACTAAAACAACTTGAGGAAAGTGCGGTGGATGTGGCCATAGGTCTGTCTTTCGGATGGGTGGTCCCGGTTGGCCAGGAACTTTTCTCAAATCACGATGAACAGCAGGAAGGTGGTTCAAAGGATTCGAACAACAAGAGCATTGACCTAGAGTCTAAGTTATAAATTATCCCGATTTACACTGTTTTAGGGGAATGGAATGGGACTATGCTTTATCGTAGAGAGGTTGAGATTCGCATCCCTCTCGTTTCCCATTCTCCTTGAACCAAGTGTAGCGTGAATCTACTTCAGACTTGGCATTTCTGCGTAAATTAGTTTGCTCGGGTTTGACGCTAGTTGCTGTTCGGAAATGACCAATAGGTAAAACCCTAATTCAGGTCAGTCCTAAGTGGGAACGGCCAAAATACTTCGGCTACGTGGTAGACGCGAAAAGTCCTAGATTGCAAATCCCGTAACATTCCATGGGAGTGCCGTGAGGAGCTCTCTAGACATCCTTTCCAATGGACTGCTAAGACATGTCCTAAAGATAACAAATGGACATGTTACATCAAGGCAAGTCAAGGCAGCATCTAGCGGAGCTAGTTGGGGAGGAGGGACAGAAAGGAGAGGGAGGGAGAGAGAGGACGTGAGTGGGGGAGGGGGAGAAGGGGGGAGGCTAGAAGGGATAGTTGGGGCAAGGGTGGGGGAGGTGGGAAGGGGCACAGGGGAGGGGGGTCCATTAAGGATAGAAGGGGGTCACTGAGAGGGGGGGGGGGTTTAGAAAATAGGAGGAGGGAGCAACATGGGATTTGGGGGGTCATGGGGTTAGTTTGTGTTTATGTTTTTCTTTTTGAAAAAAAAAAATCGTGTGTGGTTGTGTGTTTTTCTTTTTGTTTGTTTTGTGGGATCGGGTAGCATAAGGACCAATGCTCCCCTCATCCCATGCGTATGCGTGAGGCGAGGGTAAAAAACTTTGCGGTCAAGGGATCAAGAGGGCGTATTGAAATACACATGGGTGGAGGATGGTGTGAGGGATGTGTCAACGCGCCTAAGAAACCAAAATCAAAAATATTCGTGCACAAACACGCATAATATTGAAACGTAAATTCATAGAAAAATTAATTTCAAAAAATCCAACCACCAAAATGAAAAGAAGGAAAAGTGGGCACAATAAGGTGCCAGACAGGTCTATCGGATGAGAACATCGTATCAACAAACATAGATCATAAATTAATACAAAAAATTTATGCATCGAAACAGAGGGCCACAAAAAGAAAAAATGTAAGGGAAAGCTTGTGGGACAAGTTTGTTAGGTCAAAATGTAGTTTCCATGTCGTGAGGGAGTATTGACACATGGGAAAGAAAAAAGAGCACGAAAATGCACATAAAATTTAATAAAATAAAATCGGTAGGCTAGATTTGGATGGAAAAAAAAGAAAAATTGTGCAAGGGACCAAGTTGGATAGAGCTATGGAATCAAATTGAAATTTTGAGGTGACTAAGGTTGGTTTACTTGGAAAAACGATCAAAAGTGCACACAAAAATACTTGAAAATACAAAAAATTTAATAACAAACAAATAGACATTGAAATAATGGGTAATAAAAAGAAAAAATATTTCTAGGAGGGTGTAGGTCAGGGCTGTCACATCATATCATTGTTCCAAAGCTAAAGAGACGTGTTTGCATAGAAACACTTCAAATATGCATAAAATTCTTCACAAATTAATAATGCATTATCCATGGCTCAGAATAGGGGGCTCTAAAAAGAAAAAATGACTACCTCAAAGGGACAAATAGGGATTTAAGGTCATATTGTAAGTTTGGTGAAGGTAGGGTGCATTCACATGAAAAAGTACTAAAACAAAGGAAAACGGCAAACAAACAATGAACAACCCCAAGACAGGTTGAAAAGAGGAGAGGTGGGTGAGGAAGGGACCCCATTAAGATAAAACCAAGACATGGTATGCTCAAATCATCCAATAGGGATGTGTCCATGAGAGTTTACACAATGGATAGACAAGGATGTGTCCCCACACTTAAGACCTTAATAGATCAGATTATCAATGCAATAGGAGCCTAACACAAGATCATAACCTATGACATATATCCCCACACTTAAATATGATTGAATCTTGAAATAAAAAAGGGGTAGAGTTAGAAAAACTTGGCACGATTTCTAGATGATCGAGGAAAACCATCGTTGTCGCATAAAAGAATGTAGTTGTCAGCGCAAGAGGTACTATGGATCATTATGTCACATGTATCTAGCATGGTAGGGAGCATGTAACAACACCCAAGGAGATAGCTTTGTTGATGAAACGTTGATTAGGTTGTCGATGGGTAGGTATACAACACTCAATCTTGACAATCACTCATGTGGAAATGATAGATTAGCCACTCACCCCATGTCACACGTTACTCGAAGAATAATGAATGAAATCCATAGCTCACATCTAGTTTAGAAATTGACAAGGGGAATAGTTTAGAGGGAGTATGCCAATGCATATAGTTGATGGTGTATCCGTGCATCCCAACCCATTTGGCATATGTGCAAGAAGGAAAGCCAGGGAACCTAATTGTGTAGTGTGCCAAAGAGAATGAGATGTAGAGTGATGGTGGAGAAGGTTTGTCCCATGTGTGCATAAGAAAACAAGAACATACATCTCTCAAGTGTGGGAATGTCCCTCAATCCTCACCTCTCAGTTGATGAAGGAAAATCAATCACGCTCACCCCCCCATCTCATGCACTATTGATAATAAGAAGAGGGCAACCGAGTTCCTCACATCCCGTTGATTGAATCCTCAAGGTCACTTATGTGAAGGTTGTATACCTTGTGTGCAATTGATGGTACAATTGTGCATACCACCCTGTGCTGACATAGTGTAAGAAGGAAGGCTAAGGAGCCTTATAGTGTTGTCCATAGAAATAATTTTGTGCTTTGTGCATTGAGAGGCCCATCCTGTGTGTGCAACTCTCCATTCACACATCTCACCTCTCTATTGGATATAAAGAGCAAGGGGACTTGTCACACACCCTACCCTCTGTCTCACGCTCTATTGATCAATATAAAGGGCAGCCTATACTCACATCCCCATCTAGTTAATATGAAAGCTCACATTGCTCAAGGTTTGTCGATGAGGGTAGTCTTCAGCTGGTTGATAATGTTAATGTGAATTAGTTGATGAAGAGGCATACCCAAGGAGGTAGCCAACAAGTCGAATTCATGGATTGCATATGAGAAATATTATCTGTTGTAGGAGTCAGAAGCACCAATGGGTTTACAGGATTGAGCCCACCAAGCGATGTGGCTTGGAACTTCTGCAGTAAGAGTTCTGCTAGATATTCAGTTCAACTATCCTAGACTGTGAGGTGTTACCACCTTTTCCACTGCTAGCTTCCCATCTAAGGGTGTGTGCCACCATATATTGGAATGAGGCCTGTTATGACAGAGAATTTCTTCATTTTCTCCCATAACAATTTTGTTTTTGTTTTTTATTTTTTATTTTTTATTTTTCTTTTCTTTTTCCCTATTCCTGAGGGTGTTTCCAAAGAATAAGTCGGCATGATAGGGACCTAAGTTCTTTTCTCCCATGAACGATATGTATATGTATATATATATGTATATATATATATATATATATGTATGTATATATATATATATATATATATATATATGTATATATATATATATATATATGTATGTATATATATATATATATATATGTATATATATATATATATTTCAAAATAGGAGAATGGCAAGAACACCATGTATTAGAACCGTCCTCACCAGCTCTACTACATCAGACAAAGAGGAAGCCAAGAAGGGTGAAAAGTGGCTCTGAGGGGCTAATAGAATGAAGCCACATCATCAAGCTTAGCAAGAGGGTTATTAGAAACATTACGTGAGGCCGTATAGATCATCATACAAGGAATGAGGAAGTGATCAGTGGTGATTGCGAGGATCCCCAGGGAAAGTAATATATCATGAGGCAATAGCTATTAACAAAAAAACTTTCCATCATTGTTGAAGCTTTCATGGAAACTTGCCAAATCACAAATCATAAGAAAGGACTAAGTAACATTCCTTGAAATCCTTTCATTTGGTGTTGTCATGATAGGCCTTTCTATGAGCTTGCATGTCTTCCATGCATTGTAGAGCCATCGTGCGAGTCTCATCTAGACATTCTAGGTGCAAGAGGTGGCATTGCAATGACTTATTATCTCCTAGGAATTCTTTTATGGCTACATTTAAAGAGGGTAGTTCAAGTTCAAGTCAAAAAAAGGCTTCTATTCTATACACCAACTGGAAATGGATCTATCCTTTAGTAGCGTTATAGGAAGCTCTACGCTCCAAGCTCCATAGCCGCGAGCAAGACAAGAGAAGAGAAGAGAAGAGAAGAAGAGAGGAGAAGATGGAGAGCTTCTCCTCCCCGGTCCCTCACCCTCACACACTCACTCCCTCACACTCTCTCACTCCCTCTCTCAAGCACAAGCTCAAGCAAGCAAGAAGAAGAACAAGAACAAGAAGAAGAAGAGGAGTCCCACTTTTGGCCACACACAAGAATGAGCTTCTCATTCACTTTTCAACTTTATATACAAAACCCTAAATCCCTTTTGGGCGGTCATCCCCTTATCCCCTTTTTTACATGGCCGACTGGCCCTTTTTTCCATTGTCCTTCTATCTTCCTAGGTTCCTTTCCACCGCCTGTATTTACAAATTGCACGGGTGAGAGCCCGACGCTCCTTAAATCAAAGCGCTGTGCACTTGCGCTCTTTTACAAAACTATTGACTTGTGTTTTTCCTTGTGCGTTCCCTTATTTAGGACTTTTCTGCGCTTCTCGTGTTTCTAGATTTTTCTTGGCATGCCTTTGTCTTCTGTTTCACTTTGCCTTGGCCTTTGTCTTCTGCTTTAGCTTTTCCATATTTTCCACCTTATTCATCTGACGGCTAATATTACCCCCCTCCTAGATGAGTGCCAGTTCCATGGCACTCACCTTTGTAGGTATCAGGCTTTAGCATGCACCGAAGTCATGGGTGGAAGGGACATCGGTGGTTGCTGTGGAGGACTGTTAGTGGTGGTGTGGAGGAAGGTCGTTGGGGGCACGTTGGTGGCCTAGGTGGCTGGTGGTAGGGTTGTTGGAGTTGGTGGTAGGGCTGTTCTTTGTTGGGGATTGCACTGATGGCCAGCATAAGTATTGGTTTGTTGGGGATTCTGCACATGACGATTCTTGGCAGGCTTGCAGGATGATAAAGGATAAGAATGCAGAGTTGGGTGTTGATGAAGAGCAGACGACACTTTCATTGGAGTCTTCAATACCTGCAATTGAAAACCTCTCATAGGTGGTCTCTCCCTAGGGGTAGTGCTAGTCTTCTTTATCATGCACAAGACATAGTTCAATTAGTTTGGGAGACATGTCAAACTCTAAGCAAGCTGAGATTGTCCTGCACTTGAGGACCCAAACTGTGTATATATTTCGGTGTAGATATTATGTGAGTGCTCATGCATACTTAGATATTACGTAGTTAGAAGACCGTAGGTTGGTTTCTCGTAACAAGGTGTGGATGAAGTAAAGTTGGCCGTGTTGAGAAGAAGTACACGTGAAGGTGTATGAGACATTCTTTGCATTGTGACTGCACAACGTAGCATAATTGAACACAAGGACACCGCACTTTCGATAGCGGGGAGCTATGGGAATTGCTTGATGAGGATGGTGTACTTTTCATGGCCATTCATGCGGTGCTTACCACACTTGATTGCAATGGTATTAAGGCAGAGTGCAAGAGGGAATCGTGCGAATGGGTCAGGGTTACAGGTCTAACCATAGGCGAGACAAGCTCCCTAGGTATCTTTCCCTTGATGTGCCCTGAATAATTGGGGATGATGCTAAAGGGCTAGGGGACTAGGGACAGAGCTAACCGACCAAGGTCACTAGACATACCTAATTTGAGGACCCCTAGGTGTTGTGCTGTGATTGTGGGTGCTTCGTATGTTTTCGTGCTTTTTTTTTCTTTTCTTTTCTTTTTCTTGTGCTTTTTTCTTTCTTTCTTTCTTTCTTTCTTTCTTTCTCTTCTCTTTTCTCTTTTTTTTTGTCTCTTTTTTTTTTTGACTTGCATGAGTACAACCATAGCAATATGTTGAGGCTATCAGCCTTTCAATGGGTTGGGAAATGTTAAGCTTCCATGGCTCACGAAATAGATATTACAATAATGATTGTGCCTTAGCCTCGTTGTTAGAGAAGCAGTTGTTGAGATGGGGAGATACACTTGAGATATTGCAAACTTCTTTGCGACACACGATGTTGGTACAATTGAGGTAACAACTGCCGTGGGCCAACTATAGAGCTTGACCTAGAAAGAAAGTGTAGCCCATGACTATGCTTTAGGCCATGCGATATGGGCAGTTGGCAAGGGTGGTTTTTACTTTCGGCAGCGTGGCTTTGTCGTGGCTCTTTGTGGGGTCGATGGTCTTGCGGTGATCGGGCATTGAACACTTTCGCACAAAGACCTGTATCATCCTGCATCCACTTGTCATCATGAGAGTACGTGCACAGTATATACCACAACTATAATAAACCAGTGCAACGCAAGGAGACATCACTTATCTGAATTCCATGGTGTTGACTTGGTTACTTATCACCTGCGATTGATTAGAATTTGATTTTGCTAAAGATGTGAAATATATTAAATGCAGATATGAAAAGTTTGTACAACTGGGAAACATGTCAACACTTAACCATTTAAAGACAAAAAGTCATGGCCAGGTAGCATTTGATAAGCCTTTTATACAACATGGGGCTACTCTATTTGTACGAGATGGGGCGAGTCTGGGTGGTTGGGTGACTGAGGCTGTGCTGGTGAGGGGCTCCTGTGAGGCTGAGCGAGAAAAATGTTGGCTAGGACCCGAATGGTGTAGTTCCTGGCTGCAACTATTCCCAGAATAATTTTGAACAATGTATCAAATTCTTGCTTGTCTCGAGCACCTAGTGCCCTTGTGTCTGGTGGGGGCCCGCAAAACCAGTGTTGCCATGCCCCGTGTGCTCCTTGAGCTTCTATTCCCCTGGCCTGGGGATCTTTTGGCCTACGTCCGGGCCAGTGTCACTTGGGGCCTTGTTTCTTTGAATACCTTTTAAGGGTAGGTACATAACGTTTTGGCAAAGGCACTTTTGCTATATGCTCCTTTCGACGGCGGTGGATAGCGTCCTTGCAAGCCAACTGCACTAGGTGCTCCATGTCAGCTACCGTAGGGGGACTTGCAAAATGCAAACCAAGGATTAGGCCTTGAGGCATGATAAAACTATTTGCATGGAAGGGAATATACAGTGGGTTATCAAGCGCACATTATGAGAGGGGAGAGGTGAGGCATGCAGTGTTTGTTGTAGAGGGATGGCCCCCAAGATTATGTTCATTTTGCCTCCATCCATTAGCAGATCTTGGCTTATGCTAAGTTGTGTGGACTGGTTGTCATGGAGTGGGGCAGGGATCATCCTCGGAAGGATAGATCAGAAAGGGGGAAAGGTGTATAGAAAGGTACAGTACCCCGTCTACACCATCAGAGTTGTTGGTCAAGGCTTCATACGGCGGTAATGAGGGTTGCATGCCCTTCACTTGGAGGTGGGAATGGTCACACGACTTCTAAATGTGTGATGAGAGGAGGACCTGAGGTAGTTAGCTTGTCAAACCTAACTCTTCTCCCCCTGCGCTTGACTATCATTGCTTGTGTGTGTTGATATTGTCCATACAGGGTCACACAAAAATCATTTTTATTTATATACATATTTACAAATCCATGTCACTTCACAAGGATAAAAGCCAATTGTAGAACTCCAGATTATATTGAAGTGTGGCACACGTATCTAGTACTTGTGATAGCCTTCTTAATAACATCAGGCATTTTGCAACGTCAAGTATTATGGTACCTTGTCGGAGTCTACTTGCAACATGTAGGTCCTCCTCAGTGAGAACCTTATCAGCCAAAGAGTTCTCTTGGCTAGTTCTAGCTAAGTTCGTACCTTGAATGGCAGTTAGCACTCGAAAGGAAGTTGGCGCCACATAGATTGGGTCTCTTTGAGACTACCATTTGGCCAATTGCTCTTCTGAGACTGTCATGATTTGGGCTCCTAGTTCAACCATTGCAACACGATTTCCAAACCAATGTTTCTCAAATTGACTTTGACCCTTCGATTGTCGCTTTAGTTGCTCTATCTCTAAGAGATTTGGTTGGTAGAGCACATCATTGAATGTTATAGTTAAGTGTAGTCCGTCGACTTCCTCGTTAGAGATGAGTCACATGCGTTCATGCAAGAGCTTGTCATAGTGCTCGTTAATATGTTCTTGCTCTTCCCAAGATAGGGAAAATGGCAAGTATTCTCCAAGTTGCTCCTTAGGGAATGCGCCCATGTCCGCAAGGATGTAGACATGTGTGAATACCTTGAGCTTAGCATCCAACTCAATTAAGCATTATGTGACACTTCTTTTATATTCAACGAGGGCTTGCTCGGTTGCTATCTCACGCAAGGTTCTAGGAGTTGGCCTAGGCTTTAGCATAGTTGGGGGCTCAGGCCTAGATGAGCAAGATTGGTCAACGCTAGGATTGCTTATGCTCTCGGGGTTTCCATGTTTCTCTTGAGGCTTTGTTATTGCATCATGGTTCTCCTTGGATGTGACTAGTATAAAATTTTCACCTTGTTGTGACAGCGTTGTATCCACTCTTGATTGGTCAATGGGAGTTCTATTGTCAGTGGATTGAGTGTTGAAAGCAACCATTGATGGTAACAGTTGCTTTGATTTTTCAGAGCACATGGATGTGTCTAAGGTTTCACTGCTATTAGGAGAGACATCAATGGGTTCATTGGTGGATGGACTCGATGCTTTATTCGTTAGCTCTCCAACGCTCTTGGTCTCAATGTTCTTGGGGTCGACAACCACCTGTAATAACTATTATTGTTTTCGTTGTTTTTTCCTCTTTTTCTTGGTCAGTGAAGGTGCATAACTTAACAACTCAGGACCCTGAACTAGGTCAGTCATTGATGTGCTTAGTTGGGCCTCAACATTCTCTTTCTCTAGTGAGTTTTAATGGGACATAGCCCTAGCCTACTAAATAGCCTTGCTAGGTTATGACGATACAACTGCCTCTCTTTTTGGAGAGTCTAGCTCTTCAGTCAATTCTCTTCTCTTTAACTCCTCCAGCTTAGGCTTTAAGCACTTTGGAAGTGCTGGAGTTGTCAAGGAAGTTGGTTGTGGCACCTCCTCCACAGGTGAACTACTAAGGACACGCTCCGCCAAGGGCGTAGTCACAGCCAAGAGCTGTGACTACTGTGATCCCTAATTGGAAGTAGTAGCGGCTAGTCCAGTGGGCTAGCTACTCTTGGTGGATTGTAGTATCAAGTCCCTAGGGCGATCGGAAGTGGTTGTGTCTTTTGTTGCCCTTTGAGCATTCACCTGTGTAGATCGAGCATGAGTTGAGCTAGTCACCTTAGGTTGCACAGGCATATCCTTGGGCTGAGAGCTACGGATGGTGTCATGTCCCACCTCTAGGAAATTTGGAAGCTTAGATGGAGATAGAGATTGGGATTGAGCAGCCACCCTTGATGAATGTTGTTGTGCTTCCTGTGTTCGTTTGGGAAAAGAGAGTGTAGGACATCTAGGACTCTTACGTGGAGTTGGCACTGGTTGAATGATTTGCTTGAGGCTATTAGAGAATTGTGCCATTTGCTTTGTTCAGCAATCAACCTTCTCACGAGCAACGCTGTGCCTCTGGTGCTCATTATCCTCTTGGGAAGTCAAAAGCTCATTGAGCACTAGTGGTCTTTGTGCACGCTCAATGGTTACATATGACATCTGCTTATTAAGCATGCTAGTCTGAGGCTCTTTCTTTCGAATACTCATATTTGGTTTTTTGCCTCAAGACTTGGAGTTTCTCTTAGATTTCCTCCTGCGCTTCGTTGCTTTTGATGCAATCTGGTATTCAACTAATAGAGGTGGTTTAGCAGGGGGTTTTGGTACCCAAATCCATCGGTTACTTGCATGATACCCTTGAGCATGTAGCAACACTTTGGATATCCATCTCAACGTTGTATTGGCTCTCCATCGATGCCTTTGTCTATAAGGCTTGGTCTTCTTTTGGGGTCTTTTACGATATTTATAAGTCCAAAGCCCATCCTTGGCATTGTTTCCTGACCTTCTTGTTTCAGACATGGCCTCACTCATCGGTTCTCATTGTTTGACCTGTGCTTGCATCAACTCTTCCAACAAGTCCTTGCTCTCGTTAGTAGGCTTGACTGTTATGTCAGCACCTTCCTTGCCTTTCCCTCGAGGTTCGATGAGGTCACCCCTACTAAAGGTTGTGACTATTCTCACACCCGATAGTGTCAGGTGTATTCTCTATGCTACATAGTCGGCCTCACACTTGGTCTCCCTCTTGAAGGGTCTTCCAAGGAGGATTCCCTTCTCGCAATTAGCACTATTTGGAGGAACATGAAATAGGATAGGGAAGCTTTCAATTTCAATTGTCGCAAGGATTTTGCACTTCCTTATGAGTGCTTGTGGGTGTCCCCCGTAAGGGCTAAGAGTTGCATTAGTCTGTGTGAGCTCTAGTTGGCCTAGTAGGATCCATGCTTCATAGGTCAAGACATTAAAATTTGCTCCTTCATCAATCAGAGTATCGATAGTATGCTCTCTTTTCGCGATGAGTTTGACCCTAAGATAAGCAGGTGGTACTATGTCTTCATCTTCCGGGTCTTCGCTTGTAAATTTAAGCCTTTTGACAAATTCCCTTGAGTCCCCAACTCCACGACCTGATGTGGATTCTCCACTAATATCTTGGATCGTCAGTGTAGTGCTATTCAAGGAGCATCTATCATCAGGACTGTCATATCCAGTCATTCTTCTTGTTGTAGCTTGATGTTGTTGCTTTCCGCTTTGACTAGATGCAGTCCGAATGCAACATGTATGTGTTTTTGCAGTGTGGCCTTTTTGCTCTTGTTGGCTAGATTGGCCCATTGAGGTTCTAGGGTCTCTGTTTCTCTCTGTTTGGGTATGGGCTTTTGGTTGCTCTTTTGCAAGTGAGAATCCATGCTTATGTAGAGCCATTAATACACTAGGGTCCGATTTGGAGGACCTGTCACGGTGCGTGATTCCCCTCCAACCTACTCAGGGGAGGTGCGAAAGCCCCCTCTGTGGGGGGTCCGGGGTTGCAGTCCCCCCCAATCTGCAGGGCCGTTATGGTAAATGCCATGCGTGATCTGAAAGACCGTTCATAGCTAAATTTTGAACTACTTGCTCTAGATTTCAGCCCAGTGATCGATCTATGATATGGTCTTGGGTCTATATGGTCTATCGGTTAGTTTCAGGGTCTACAGGTTGAAATTTGAAAAAATCCAAATTCTGCCCAACAGGTCCAAATCACAGGGGCCGAATGCCCAATTCGGCCTGTCCGAGGGTTGAGTAGAAGGGTCGAATGTAACTGGTCTGAATGTCAAACTGGGCCAGTCCAAGTCTGGTTGTCTGAGAGCCGAGTCAGTTGGGCTGAATGTAACTAGTTTGAATGTCAAATTCAGCTAGTTCGAGTCTCATTGTCCAAGGGCTGAGTGGAATGAGGGATGAGTCAAGTGGGCCGAGTCAAGTGGGCCGAGGCCGAATTTCAAAGTTGGTCCGAATGCTCAATTCAAATCGGCCGAGGGGTGAATGATCATGATTGAGGGTTGTAACTATAGAAATATAGAACTTGTGATAATTTAGAGCCGTTATTAATTCTTTGAAACCTCGCAAAATGCCATTTTCAATGGAAATTAGTGTTTTTTTTCGACTTTGAGTTGGAGAAAAGGGATGAAAATGGAATAAAATCAGAGAAAATGTTAAGTTTTAGTCAAAATGATGAGCCAATAAAAATAAATCAGAAAATACATATTTTTCATGAATAATAAATAGAAAAAATAGCAAAAAATAAAAAAATGGGGTTTTCACGCTAAAAAAATATGAAAAAATAAGATTTATGTGCATGAATATTTGGCAAGGTTAAAGCATGAGGGAAAGCCTTAGTTTGGCCCCGTCCTTTGTGTTATAGTATGTGTTTATTGCTTTTTACATACAAAAATGATACAAAACAACCATTTACACCTATGCACTCTAGCAACACCTAAACGGTGAGGGGAGGATGAAGGTTGTGTGATGATCTAATTGCTAGAAAGATAAAAATTTTGATTAATATTTCTCTCTCCTCCCTCTCTCTCCTGCATAGTGGATATTCACGTGCAAGAAGTCAAGAAGAAGAGGGGCTAAAGAATGCTTGTCCGGTTGTGATCGGATTGCTTCAAGATGAGGAGGAGGTTGAGGAAAGAGGTTCAACACTGAAGAATGGTTGTTGGTTGGTCCATGGGCTGCTCAGAATAATCATTAAAAAACCCGCAACACGCAAGACACACGGTATGCTTCAATTTTACAAAGAAATTTGATTGGTTTTATTGTTTGGGCCGATTCTGGGACTCAGCCCAGAATTGCCATCACTCAAACACACCGAGCGTTGCGCGTTTTTTCATTAGACTTCAAAAAATTCGTCGCCCCGAACGTTGGAGGCCTTCCCAATAGTCAAGCAGCTCCAGATCCAACCTACTCATGTAGGGGAAGGTGTAGAATTACCTGGACTGGGAAAATAACTCCTGGACGATCAGATCGAAGTGGATCCACTCAACGAAGCTTTCTTTCTCTCTCCTACTCTCCTGAAACCCTGCAATGCACAATGTGGCCTTTCTTGCCACTCTTGGCCCCTTATCACCTTGTCCAGGCCTACACTCACCTCAATCTTGCTTCCCTTACTAATATTTAATCCAAATTTTCATTTCTTGCCCTTCTTTTCCCTATTTCAGCCTATTATATAGCAACAGAAAACCTTACTGTTTGCTCCAACGTTTTTCTCCTATCCATTCTAAATGCAAGAAAAACTATAAGGAAAATACGTACACTACTCCATCGTGCTTTCCCAAGTCCAAAAAAACAAAAACCTACTTGCTAAGAAGATCAAATACCTCTTCAAACTCCCTTGCTTCCTACCTGTCTAGCTCAAGCACTGGTTCGGGGAAAACCCTACTTCAATGCTCGATTCAAAGCACGCAAGTGCTCAAGGCTTGAATCCATTGGTCCCGACAATGGAACCAAAATGTGGGAGTTTTTGCTCAACCACCAAGACCCACGCACTGCTTATTGTTCAAGCGTTCCAAGCCGAGCACTAATGGCTACCTCTTACTTAGCTGACACGCCATCCATATCTACGGGTGTAGTGAGCTTACCTCCATGCCGATCGATTTACCTCCTCTCCCACGCACTCCGGTAGCTCCACGATCCAAGTGCAAGCTTCAAGAAAGCTCTATCCTCAAGCTCCATGCTCCAAGCTCCATAGCCGTGAGCAAGAGAAGAGAAGAGAAGAGAAGAGAAGAAGAGAGGAGAAGATGGAGAGCTTCTCCTCCCTGGTCCCTCACCCTCACACACTCACTCCCTCACGCTCTCTCACTCCCTCTCTCAAGCACAAGCTCAAGCAAGCAAGCAAGCAAGAAGAAGAAGAAGAAGAAGAAAAAGAAGAAGAAGAAGAAGAAGAAGAAGAAGAGTCCCACTTTTGGCCACACACAAGAATGAGCTTCTCATTCACTTTTCAACTTTATATACAAAACCCTAAATCCCTTTTGGGCAGTCATCCCCTTATCCTCTTTTTTACATGGCCGACCGTGGCCTAGGCCCTTTTTCCCATTGTCCTTCTATCTTCCTAGCTTCCTTTCCACCGCCTCTCTATATTTACAAATTGCATGGGTGAGAGCCCGGGTGAGAGCCTGGCGCTCCTTAAATCAAATCATGATGCGCTTGTGCTCTGTATAAAAGTATTGACTTGCACTTTTCCTTGTGGGACTTTTCCCTTATTTAGGACTTTTCTGTGCTTCTCGTGTTTCTAGATTTTTCTTGGCATGCCTTCGTCTTCCATTTCACTTTGCCTTGGCATTTGTCTTCTGCTTTAGCTTTTCCAAATTTTCCACCTTATTCCTCTGACAATTAACACCAAGAAAAATGAGCTGTCAATCTCACTAAAGGATCTAGAGATTGTGAATATTGGTGAGCAAAATGGAGGTAATTTTGGTATGCTTGACTAGCAGTGGTCCAATTCCCTAGAATTAATGGCCAATTAATCTGTGGTCCTGTGAGAGAATCAATCGAGCTTCATCCTCTTCTTCTGGGAATCTGCTGATCAAATACTTCATATCCACTAACCAACTAAGGAGGTTAAGAAATAGAAGTGGTAGGACATGGAAGTGGAATAAGTAAAAGAGAATGAAGAGATGGGTAGGAAAAATCATAAAAGGAGAAATAAGATAAAGAAGGAGTGGCTGAAAATTTAAGTGAATCGGTTAGGAAATGTGTTAATTGATAAACATGAAAAGTAGAAGGTATATGGATAGATGTTGAAGGGCATGGTGGAGAAGGGAAAAAGACTCGATCTTTGATGAAAGAACAATAGGTAAATATAGGAATTTGAGAAAAAACCTGAGGTTGGAAAAGGAGAGGTAAGATAGCTGCTGAGTTGGATTGATAAAGGGAAAGATAAGTATCATAGCGATGGGTCCTTTGTTGGTAGTACAATAGGCTAGGAACAAAGGGACCTAAAACAGATCGTCTTTGTAGACATCAAAGAAGGATGAATCAAATGGATGGTTCTTGGAAAGATAAGCTAGAAGATCCACCCTCAATTGGTTAGTACTCTGCACATAAGTAGAAGCTGTATTCTTACGTTGATTCAGGACCACAGAATCAATCATTGAATGCCATGAAGTGTCAGGGAAAGTAGCCACTATAGAAGAATAACACTGGAACATGTCATCTATCCTCAACTCCAAATAGTTGACATATAAGACAGCTTGTAGAACCACATCCCCCACATACCAAGCTAGATCTACATCATCTGAAATCAATAGATCACCTCGTAGATACATGTAAGACAGCAACATGGTATCCATCGTCACAGAATCTTCAAAAACCATACGGACCACTTCTGTTAGCAAATCAGGAGACCAAGCCCCACTCCAACCATCCTTTGGAAGAGGAAGATCCATCGTTGAAAGCTTCATATAGAAGGCCAACTTCTGCTGATAGTGGACAAAGAAATAATGGTTCCGAGGAATATACTCCTGAAAGTGCTTAAATGTAGACCATAACAAATCCATTCTGGACTGCAATCTTTCCACTTAATCTTGAAACAACAGACATAATGTGGCTTGTCTATGGAGAACTGCCAAGTCCTGCTAAGATATAGAAGGAATAATAGGAACATTGGGGCTTAGAGGAATGGATCGTGACTGTGCCAGTTGGTCTTGCAACTGCTTAATCTGGGAAGCTTGTGATTCCAGTGTATTATGAGCAGTCTGCAAAGATGACAGTTTTGCATTTAAAAGAGTTTGAAACTCTTGAGCTTCTTTGGACATTCTCTCTTTCTCCTCCGAGACTCTAGTGACCTTTAACTGAGCTTCTGCTAGCTGAATATTCAAAGAAGATATTTCTTCTCTCTAGGTCTCAATCATTTGTGTCTACTGCTCCATCTTCTTAAATAGATCAACAAGATTGTCTTTAGCAGAGGCTAACTCTAAGATTGCCTTATGCAACTGGTCTTTGGACTGCATCAATTCTTCATAGAAAGAAGTATATAACTATTGAGCACAAGCTCACTGAAAGTTCAATCGAACTCTGGATGTCATTACAAAGGAATGGAATAGCATCTCCTGACACTAAACTGTTTAGTAAGGGACTGATATTTCCAAAGAACCCTCTCTATGTGCCCTGAATAAATTGTTGCATATAAGGTAGGCAGGGAGGTCACTGCCACAGGTAGCAGGAACTATTACTGAAGGAATGGCTGAAAGAGTTTTCTCTACCAGACGCATCAAGCACTTTCACTAAATCACCAATGGAGGAGGGGAATCAAGATCCTCTATGTCAATGGGTTCTGAAACCTCTGAAGGTGGAAGGGGAGGTACTGGATCATATGGAGGAGGTCGTAGCACACCCTTCTTAAGGCCTGAGTATGTCAAGTAAGCAAATAAGTAGGAACCATAAGTGACATTTGTAACATTCCCTCTAGTCACTTTGACAAAATGTTGGTCCATTTTCGTAAGCAGGTAAGTACTCTAATCAATAGCCACCCCTTTTAACACCATCCTAGAAGTTGTGAAGGGTTCTTTGGACAAATAATAAGATGATGTTTTGGTAGGCATAAACCTGTCTTGGAGGAACTGACACACTAACTTCCAAAGAGGATCAGTGATCATAGAAAAAGACACTCCTGAAGTGTTAATCACTTTCTTAACATCCAAAATCTCTTTATTCTGCTTTTGTAACAGCTTGAAAATCTCATCATTGGAGAATAATTGTCTAGCTGTGACAAAGGGTTCTCCTTTGTAGGGAAGAGACAAAGCCTTCCCTAACCCTCGAGGTGTCAATACCATGGAAACACCACGAACCAGGCCCGATTTCTTAGTGTATGATGCAAGAAATTCATCACGCAGGGATGGATCGTCTAGAATCAATGGAAATGAAGCAGCCACAAAAGTTGCAAGTCCTGCTTTTGCTATCGGCTCAAAAGCCAGTAGGGAAGAATAATCCCTACTGATCAACGAGATATACTGGATAGGAGGAGGAGTGTGAGGTGCCATTCAGATGGAAAACACACATACCACAAACACAGACAATCACAAAGAATGCTTGCAAAACCACCAAAATAGCTATAAAAAATAAATCGATCCAAAAGAAATACACACAGTCGTAACTAACTAATTGACAACCCCAAACAACCCATATCCTAGAAAAAAATCGGCATGACCTCTATACATATGCGACCGAACACTTCATGCGATGCAACAAACATGTACCCAAAACCCTGTATTAGGAAAAAAAGAAAGCAAAACTTTAAACCGTATCCATAATCGTATCACATAAGCAAACCATTATACCATAAAAAACCTAATCAAGACCTAACCATAACTTTGACCAACAATTTCAGCTAAGAGGACTTTACGTGCCCATCCCACGAAGTCTGTTTATTAAAAATGGAAAAAAAGTACAGTGAGGGGAAATGGTTTTAATGAAGGGTTCATTTTAGGAAATTATTAACAATGAGTGACATTTTATTAAGTTATAAACCTTAATAAGAAAATGGTGGTTTTTTCTTAAAATTTTAATTACAAATTATTTGGGTGAAGCGGTGCTTAAACGAAACCCGGATTACGATACCCAGAGTGGGGTCTCTAAATGCAAATTCATTAATTAAAAATTAATGGTGATGTGGAGTGCTTTTTTGTCAGTGCCTGCTTTTTTTGTGACGACTAGTTCATTTTTATTAAAAATTAAGATGTCTCTGAAGCGCATGTAGCGCGTGCAAAGTGAACGGCTCGTTAATTTTTAATTATTAGAAACTGAGTGTTTAGCGCGAACACGCGTGAAAAAGTGGCTGAATAAAGTTCATTTTAACAATTAATGGTGGTTAAGTGATGATGAAAATGAATAAAGCTAAAATAAATAAATACCTCGTATGGGTCTGTATGCAATAGACTAAAGACGCACTAAGTAGTCCCAAATGCAAGGAATCCAATCAAAAAAGCAAAAACCACTGACTGAAAAAAATATAGCACCTTAGTGTTTTCGTTTTTTTTTTTTAAAAAAAATTATTGTTGATTTTTTTCTTTTTTGTTTTTTTTTTTTCAAATTATAATCTAGGCGTGTTTGTATTTTGTATATGTTTAGCTAGATGTGGTTGTATTTTGTATAGTGTTTGGTTTTATTTATTTGTTTTGTTATTTTCTTTCTTTCTTTTTTGGATTTTTTTAAATGATTAAAATAAGATATAAGATACATGAATATGTTGTGAAGTTTAATGGTGGGATTCTAGCAATCCCAAAAATGTCAACAATGTATTTGAATGTATCCATGATTTTTCAGTTGATTTTTTGGAATTTAAATCGAATTTTCATTAGGTGAAGTATTAAATTTAGGGTTTTGGCTTCAAATAATACTTTAATCATTTATGGAAGAATTTTCAATTGAGAAATTATTGGCAAAGGGGGCAATGAGATTTTTGATTTTTTTTTAAAAGATTTGGAAATATTTCTAAAATTTTTATTATTTTTAAATAAATTTTTCCTATTTTGTATGTATTTTTGAAACAATTTTGAAGTTTTGAATTTTCTACAATTTATTTTCTTGAATTCCCACTTTAGAAAATATTGCAAATGATTTCAACAATGTTGGAAAATTTTAAGGTATTTTTCTGTAAATTTTTTGAATTCTAAATGAATTTTTAATGAAATTTTAAAGTTTTTTTGTATTTAATGTGTATTTTTATGTGTTTTTATGTGGTTTTCGGGTTTGAAAATTAAAAGGTAGTACGCGAGCTACGTATGAACGTCGGAAAATGACTACGTGTGAACGGTTGATTGCAACACACCATCGCAGGAACAGGTCGAAGGCGCGTCCTCGGACGTGAACGCCCACTAGCAGCTCATCCGTACACTCACACACACAAAAAGGGTCGCACGACGTGCGAACATGGGAGGGAGAAGGGAGGGGGCTGCGGATGGAGAGAGGTGTGGGTGGGAAGGGGGGCTATGAGGGGAAGAAGTGAGAAGGGGTGGGAAAGGGGGCTTGGGTAGGGGTAACTGGGGGTGGGTTAAGGGAAGTAGGGGTGGGGTAGCCAAAGTTGGGGGGGGGGGGTAATTTGGAGGGGGCCCAAAAATTGGAGATCGGGCGGGCAGGTGGGGAGGAGGGGAAGGAGGTGGTGGAGGAGAGGGGAGGAGGGCAGAAGAAGGCTGCAGGGCGAGCAAAGGCGGAGGGAGTAGGAGGGGTGGCGGGGGGAAGTGGGAGGCAACGGAGGAGGGGGGAGAAGGTAGGAGGACACGGGGGCAGGTGAAGGCGGAGGGATTAGGAGGGGCGGCGGTCGTGGCGAGGAGGGAGCCACAGGCGAGGTTGGTGGGGAAGAGGGCGACGAGGAGGGTGGGGAGGAGGGCGATGAGGAGGGTGGGGAGATCGACGAGGAGGATGCAGGGGAGATCAAAGAAGGATGTGGGGGGGACAGCCGTAGAGTGACCGGGCGCGCGAGGAGAAGATAAGACAGTTTTTTTTTGTTTTTCTTTTTTTTTCATTGTGTATTTTTTTTTGTTTTTTTTAAATTGTTTTTTATTTTTGTTTTTAATTTCATTTTTTTGTTTCTCTTTCTTTGGGTTTTTTTTAAAAAAATTGTTAATGTTTTTTTTTGTTAAATGCTTTTTTTTTTGTAATTTCATTTTTGTTTTGCTATTTCTGTGGGCTTTTGTTTCTTTTTTTAATGGGGGTTTTGTTTTTTTTTTCATGTAGGTTTTTTTTGTTATTATTGTTTGTTTATGTGTATGCGTGTGTTTTTTTTAAATGTGGATTTTTATTTTTTATTATTGTTTTTAATGTGTGTGTTTTTTTTAAAGCGTTGTTTGTTGTTTTTTTAAAAATAAAGATAAATTGGTTATGGATGTGAAAAAGGAGTGCATCCCTACCCCACACGCATGCACGCGGCAGGAGTAAATTTTTTTTGTATGGGCGGGATTAGACGGGGCAGGGATGGCGACGCGCGAGGTATCGGGGTCACGGGGGCGTCCCGAGGCACGTAGAACCAAAAATAGACCAGTTCATGAGCGATACGAGAAACACGGCCACACGGTAAAAAGGAAGAAAAATTAATAAAACTGAAACCGTATGTTCAACCGAAAAATCCTAAGAAGGAAAAATTTGTCGGGAGATGAGTGGAAGATGATAGAAAAATGCAACACAGATTTCAGGGCAAAATCAGGGTGTTCACATGGAAAAACGTAAAAAACAAGCCCGAAAACGCATGCGTATATTAATATTGGAAAAACAGCAAGTCGGAATGAAGTGCAGAAAGAAGGAAAAATGTATAGAATAATGTGTCCAACAACCTTATTATGGAAAAACACAGTTCTGATCAAGATAGGACGCATTCACATGGGAAAAACCCAAAAAATGGACTCAAACATTAATATGAGAAGAAACAACTGTTGGAACGAAGTGCGATAAAAAGGAAAATTGTTTGACGAAAAGGGATTCACAGGGTTGGTGCATCAAAACTCAGTGGGGGGGGAATTAGGAGGGGTTCACATGGGAAAAACACAAAAAACACACCCAAAAAAACTTGAAAAATTTAATAACTAAAAATCTGGCAGTCAGAAGAGGGGGAAAGAAAAAGGAAAAAGTGGAAAAAAAGTGGGCGAGCACGGTTGTCAAATTAAACTGGAATTCCAATGAAAATAGGACATATTCACATGGAAAAATGTGAAAAATAGGTATGAAAAGGGCCCGAAAACCCGCAAAAATTAATAGCAGATGAACCGTGCATCGGAATGACACAGAGCAAAAAGGAAAAATATCAGGGGAAACGGGTAGGACATGGCTAGTACCTCAGATAAGGGTCCCAAAGCAATCAGGTCTCGTGGACATGGAAAACCGTCCAATTTACGGGAATTGCTTCAAAATTTAATAACTCAAGAACCGTCTATTGGAATAGGGGTTGGTTAAAAGGAAAAATGGGCAGTTCAAAGGGACGAACAAGGCTGTAAGGTTGGATGTAAGTCGCAGTGAATGTAGGGTGCGTTCGCATAGAAAAATCACAAAACAAAGGATAAAGAAAAACGGTCAAAGAACAGCTCCGAGGACAGGATAAAATAGAACGAAGGAGTGGAGAAGGGACCTCATCAGGGTAAAATGAAGTCATTGTATAGATGCATGATCATAACAGGGCATATGCATGGAGGTATGCAACATAGACGCGCAGGGATGCGTCCCCACACTTAAAATCGTAGCAGGAAGGGTACACTAAACATCAAGGACCTAAGACCACACATCAAACCAAGCACGAATGTCCCCATACTTAAGACATGACCATCACTGAGAAACAAAAGGTGTAGGGTTAGAAAAACTTGGCCCAAATTGCCGAGGAGTAATGTCGACTATTGAGGGTGTGTCTTATATCGTTGTCGACTGCAAGAGGTAATAAGGTGTCTTCACAGCACACTTCCTTTGTGGCAGTGACCACGAGATAGCACCCAGGGAGGTAGCTGGTTGAAGGAATCGCAGGAAATTTATTGATGACGAGGGATATTGCACTCAACTTAGATCACTCAAAGGGAATGAAAGAACAGTCACTCGCCCCATTACTAACATCACTCGAGGAAATAATGATGAGACCCTGAGCTCACACCCGATTTAGGAATTGACAAAGGAATGGTGTAGATAGAGTATGCTAGAGTACACAATTAATGGCACACTAGTGCGTCCAACCTGTCTGGCATATGTGCAAGCAGGAAGGCTAGGGAGCCTTGTAGTGCAGTGTATAGAACAGAGTGACGTGTCATGTGCTGATGGTAGAGACTCATCCAGTGGGTGCATGGGGAAACGAGAATGTCCCTCAATCCTCACCTCTCGATAATTGAATGAAGAAACGGCAGTCACACTCAGCCCACCCTCTGTCTCACGCTCTGTTGAAAGATACACAGGGCAGCCCATTCCTAAAACCCATTGATGTAATCCTTACCGTCACTTGTGCAGAGGTTGTATACCTTATGTGCTTTTGATGATGCAATTGTGCATCCCGCCCTATGCTGGCATACAGTGGAAGAAGGAAGGCCAGGGAGCCCTATGGTGCAGTGCACAGAGACAGATCATGCTTTGTGCATTGAGAGGCTCATCCCGTTGTCGAAGGGTTTCAGAAGTAATGTCACAACTTCAGAAGTCCTTGATAAATTTCAAGCTAGAAGATCAGGCAGGAGAATGAAGTCAAATCTGTAGACTGCAATTGAAGAGTGTGAAGCAAGAAGTTCCACACTATTTCATGTTCACCATTAAGTAAGAATGCCATAGCTGATGGGATGAAGTCTCTAATAAAAAAAATCCTGATCATAATTAAGTATATTTGACTCTGTTGGGTCATTGGCAACAATTGGACCAACAGGATTGCCACAATAAGTGACAATTACAGCTTCCTCTTCAAGTGGTCTTATCATGAGAATGAATAACCTGCTGCTTATAGTTGAAATTCACATGCTCGCATCTGGGTTGCCGAGAAGAGCTTGATACCCCTGCTGCCCCTTTTGCTAAAATCTGCCCACAATCTCGCCTCTTTCCTGAGAGTGGAACAAACCAAAGATCCTGTTGAGGCAGTGTGGAGTAGTTGGAAAATAAGATTTCATTCTGTCCAAAGGCCGTTTTAAGGTGAGAAGAGTTCGCTGATTGGCATGAAGTCCAATGAAGTCCTGAGCTTAAACCTCTTTGAAATTTGATGTGTCCTAATGCTATTATGTCCAGATGATGTCGCTTTGTTAGCTCTCGGCCCTACTCTCCGAAAGTTTTGCAGCTGGGAAAGGGAAGCGGAAAATGGTGGCTTGTCTTGAAACACATAGCAGCAATCAGACAGATGGAAAGATCGAACCCTCCATCACACAAACTTCTCCTTCTCTGTGACTCAAGACTCAATTAAAAGAAGAAAATTGTAGGCTTTATTGCTTTTCATTCCATTGTCTTTAGTCTCCATCCTCTGAAATTCCTCATCCATAGGATGAGTGGGCTCCGTCGATCAGCACCTTGAGCTTCTAAACTGTCAAGTCGGGCAGCACGAAGATACACTACGCCAGTGGCTCATCGTGGGCATCCATCTTCATGTCAGGCTCATCCACGTTGTTCGTCTGTGTTGCGACGTCATCAAGATTTTTGTTGTAGTAGGCTTCTGTCCGCTTTCTAACGCAGCAGCGTCTTCGATCTTTTCCCCTGCTTTTTCTTCATTGTTTCCTTCTTGATAATCGTCGTTCTCCTCGCGGCTCTTCCTTTAGCCTTTCTTCGTATTTTCAGTTTTGTTATCACATTCTTGTGCCTTCGTTCATAGTGTTACATATGCATCTCTTCATCTCGACCTCCTAGCTCCTCTCCCATAGCAGCGTTCGATCGCTTCATCCAATCCATAACAGTGTTTGCTTCATCCAATCCCCTCTCCCACAGCTCCCTTTAATCAATCCCTCTCATTCCTTCAAGTCGAAGCATACTCCTCGTCGCAGTCATAGAGAAAAACGAGTCTTCCCCTGTTCAGCCGCGCAGAGTACAGTATTTCCCCTCCCTTTTCAATTCAAAAAAACTCCTTTCTTTTTCTTTCTCGTAGCTTCCAGAGTTCTCGTTTCCCCCCAGATTAGCTTTTCTGCCCTCACCAGTAAAGCGGCTCCTGAAAATAGCCATTTAAATTTGTTCCTTTCGTGATAGCCATCTAAATTTGGTCCTTTCGTGGGCCTCTTTGGCACAACCATATCTTTGTTGTTTCCTTTGATGAAGACCTCAATCAAGTTTCTGTCGACTGTAAGTTTGTTCAAAGTAAGTGTTCCTACAAGCCTTCAAGCAAATAACATATGTAATAGAATTGGCATGCACCCCTTGATGTTGCATCTCCTCATAGCATCGCATAGCCATAACACCTTCACGATTATGAACATAGGCACCTAGCATTATTGTCCATGATATAACATCATGGACAGTCAATTTCTCAAATGTGTCTCGTCCTTCCTTGATAAAGCCACATTTTCCATACATATCCACGAGCATGTCACCAACAACAGGGTCTCTTGCTAGGCCCCTTAGGATGATCTCAGCATGTATCTCTTGGCCCATTGGGAATGCTCCTATACTGCCACAGGCTTTCAAATGAACCTTTGGTCACAATCAAAGTGGACCATGAGACTGCATCTTGAATTACCAGTCTATCAAAACTCCTTATTCTTCTCCGTCTTCGGCATAGAATGAAAAAGCAATCATAACAACTAAGTATGTACAAAGTATCAAATCACACATACGACTTTTGGGTGGTTTTCACACCTCGAATGCGCAGCAATATGACATCCACCCCCTCTAATCCTGCGTATCCTCCGGATGGGCCAACTACCCATGATCATTATCATCAAGATCCACAAACAGATCAATCTCTTCGTTATGCATTTCCGGTAGATCAACAACAGTATCTATCATATCATCTGTCTCTTCCATTGGAGTTTCTTCTCGTTGCTCTTCTCTTGCAAATTCTTCCAATGCATAACTCTCATCTTCTCTTTTCTTCAAAATTTTGATTCTTTTTTCAGCAATAGGCACTCTAAGCACTGTCCCATCCAATTCAGTCAGTTCATATGTTGCATTATCAAAGACATGTTTGACTATGTATGGCCCAAACCATCTTTTCACTATCTTCCAAAGTGCAGTATGCTGATTTTCAAGGCTGCTATCAAAGATCAATACCCAATCTCCCTCTTCTATTGCTCTAGGCCGCAAGCGATGCCTGCTGTCAAACCTATCCTTATTCCTTAGTCTAGCAACCTTCAACCTGTCAATAGCTAGCTGAATATCCTTAGGTCTCCTCTCCAACTGTCGAATCCGAAGAGCCAAGAGCTCCTCTCTTGTCAAGTCCTCCTACCAAGGTAAAACTGACCAAGTCAAAGCACAAGTCTCAATCGGCATAACAGGTTTCTGACCATACATCAACTCTGCAAGCATATATCCTGTGGTAACACTATGAGTCATACGATCAGCCCACAAAGCAAATGGTAGAAGTCTCGGCCATTCTCCAATCCGTCCTCTGCATGCTTTGGCTAATGCTTTCACTATCGGCGGATGTCCGCTTTCACTCTTCCCATTTCCCTCTGGATTATATGCTGTAGTTAGAGCCAATTTGATTCCTAGCTGAGAGAAAAACTCCCTAGCTTCATCTGCATCCAATTCACCACGATCTGTAGTGATCTTACCCACACAACCATACCTGCAGAAAAATTTCCTCCAATAAGAACTTACACACTGCACTAGTGCTCTTCGTTCTCAAAGATCTGCCCTCAACATGATTGGTAAGATCCTCTCTAGCCAAAACAATGTACCTCATCTGCCATAGACCCATAGGCATGGTAACCAAATCAACTACCCACTTATAATGAATGCATAGCGGATAGGTCGGATGAAGCTCATCTCGATGACGCACTACTGAATACATCTGGCAGTCTCTGCAAGTCTCAACAAAGTGAGAAACATCTCTATACATGACTTTCCACTAATATTTCTCCTTGATTTTCTCATAAGTAGCCTACACTCCTCTATGACTAGCCCAAGGACTCTCATGAAACTCCCTCATCACCTGTAACTGTGTCTCTCTATCGCAGACAACCCGCAAAGGTAATCCGCCTCTTTTCTTCGGATGCTTCCAAAGAAATCCGTCCTTGAGAAAATAACCATAGGCTTTCCTTCTGATCTTCTTGAACTCTTCATCCGTCCATTCATCTCTTTTGTTTAGTGTACTAAGGTACCTGCCAATCTGCAACCAATCTCCAACATAAAGTTCTTCTATGAAAGCCACAATATCATAGACATGACAAACATGATCAACCATAGTGGTTGAAATTTTTGCATCATCCTCTTCTGCAAGTAGAATCTTCTCATCATCATATCTGGCTCTAGACAACATATCTGCCACTGGATTATCCTGAGAGTAGGAGCATTCTGCAATAACTTCTTCAATTTCCGCATGGCCCTAGTGTGACTCTCATCCCAATAAAATTTCTGCCCCTTTCGAAGCAGCTGATACAAACAATCTGCTATATGTGCAAAATGAGGTATCCAAATCATATAAAACACACAAGCACCAATGAATCTCCGTACCTCTGAAGTAGTAGAACAATACTCCGCAATCTTGCCTATAGCATTCACCTTATTAGGTGAGGGTTTCCTGCCATAATATCCACACATATGCCCAACAATAACAACCTCATTCACTCCAAAAACAGATTTTTGCCCTGAAAGTGTCAAGTTCACTTCTTCTAACCTGGCCAAAATCTTCTCACATGCTGAAATATGATCAACCACAAAGTATCTGCATCCCTGCTCATTTAGACTCTCATTCTTCTCTTCTTCTGCACACCCCTTAATGGGCACATCATCCAAGAAAGGCATAGTAAGCTGAGGTATGTAATCACGAAGGACCTTATGCATGGCATTCATCATATGCGCAACAGAATTAGTGGCACCTTGAGGCAAGGTACACATCCTGACAAGCCCAATAGGAGTTCTCATGGTGGTTATGTCCCTGCTTTTCAAAGCCAGCTGAAACTGATCATATCCTAAATACAAATCACCTAAAGAATAGATGGCATGTCCAGCAAATGCCTCTGCAAACTCATCCACAACTGGACCTATACCAACATTCCTGATAGTAACTCTGTTCACTGGCTGCATGTCCTGAATAAATCGGAGAGTACCATTCTTCTTTGGAACTGTAAACCACCTGTTTGAGTATGGTGCAGATGAAGGCTCAAGGATTCCCATCCTGATTTTCTCATTCAATAAATCAATCAGCTTTGGCAAGTGTGCTTTAGGCACTGGAATAGGTCGGAGATTCCATGGGATATGAGGAATAGTAAAAATGACCATAGGAGCAACAATATCAGGATTCACACATCCAATCTCATGTGGGAAAAAAGAAAATCCCCTTCCATGTCGGTCAAGCATATCCTGAAAGCACTGCTTCTCTATGGGTAACAAGAAATCACCATTTCCAATTTTCAATTCAGCAAGAGTCTCTGCTGAAAATTTATTACCAATATGCTCTGGATTCCTCAAAATTTGCTGTTTAGTAGCCCTCTCTATTTGTTGATCACTGTTAGGTGGAAGCGGTACAGCAACCGGCTTCACCTTCTTATCCACAGTTTTGTATTTCGTGTCAACCCTGGCTTCATTATGCTCTTCTACATTACATAAATCTTGCTGTAAATCAGCAATTCTGCACTCCAATGGCTGAATATCTTCAGCCCTTTGCTCTATGGACTGTATAGAAACAGCCCCAAACTCTGAATGCTGAAATATTTTAGCAGTAAACTCTGTTGGCTGAAAATTTTCAGCCCTCTGTCTCTCTGAAAGATGATCATAACCAGCTAGAAACTCTGTTTGCTGAATTTCTTCAGCACTCAATACTCTTTGCTGAGTTACCTCAGCCTCTGACTCAATCTGTGACACAAAATTTGCAATTTCATGAAACATGTCCAGGGACTGCACTAATACATCACTGTGACAATTCTGCATATCAGTTTTCAGCATATCTCCCATCTCTGTCATCGTATCTGCACAAATCACACTGTCATACATCCCATCTATGTGCTCATCATCCTCCAAAATTCCTGCATTTTTCAAATTTTTCTCCTTCCTGCATATATACTGCCTGGCAGCTCTAGGCAACCCAGAAGTCTTCTGATAACTCATCGAACTGTTTGCTGAAATCCCAACAAAACCAGAGGAGAAAACATCACTGCCAGGAGGCGAGAACTCCAATCTCCTCTCCTCTGTACCACCGTCGTCTCGCGAAACGGCGGTACCTAATGAAAACCCGAATCCCTCACAGTGGGCAAAGGTGCATCTCTGAGAGTATCCCTGTTTCTAACATGGTTCACACATACAGTCATAAACTGAACTGCTCTCATACCATCTTTACTGCGAATCCGTGCATAAGCAGATCCATCATCCATGACCTTTGTTTCCATGCGCATCTCTGTGATGAATGGGTGACCAATAATTATGGGATAAGAGCATGAATCCTGCATAAAGAAATGAAAATCCTCCTCTACATCACCAATAGAAATCCTGACACTAGGACAGGCAGCATACAAATCACCTGCAGTGTTATTGGCAGCTCTCATATGCCACCCATGCTCTACATCCATAGGCCATCTGTTACTCTCATAAACTCCACGGACTATGAGATTAATCTTTGAACCGTGATCCACCAATGCAACATAAGGCACCTGTTTCTCTCCAATCTTTACCATCATCTCTGTAGTTTCCCTAGCCCAATGGCTCCGTGAAAAGTGACTACGCGGTATCATAACAGGCTCATCAATTTCAGCATAATGCATAGGCTGAACCCTCTTCTCTACCTGCGGAAAAATAGAAGCATTATCAACCATAACCTCATCCTCATCCTCATCCAAATCCCCAATCAAAACTCCCTGTGTATCAGTGGTAGACAATGCATGTCTTTTTCTCTTCAAAACCTCCTGAAACTGATCCTGAAACTCTGTTTTTGAGATGCCCAAAATCTCAGAAATAGTGAAAGTCACCTCATTGCCAAGTATCTTATCATTAAAGATTTTCTTCATGTCTGTAGATGTCTCAATATCAGACATCGATCTGAACCCTGGCTGCTTTCTCTCTCTAGGCTCTTGCCTCTTTTCTCTCTTTTGAGCATCCTCCATCTGTCGATCTGGCCCTAATCGTGAAGACGGTCCTGCAGTAGGTGGAGTAACAAACTCACCCCCTCTAGTCTTCTTAGCTGCACTTGGATTTTCTTCATCCCTCTTATGCTTCTCCTCAACAAGTACATCTGCACCATGAGACTTAGCCAAATAAGCATAAATAGAGTACCTGTCAATAGGCGAGTCCCAACCTGTCTCTGATCTGATGCTAGAGCCTGCACTAGTCAAAACAGTTTGCTGAATTTTCCCCTTGTTTGCAGTCTCCATAGCATAAGTCCATAGCGCTGACTGAGTCTCTGATCCCTTCTCAATCTGGACTCCATATGCAGAAGCATCACCTCTAGCTGTCACATAAGAAGTACGCGCAGCCATGTCATCCACTAACTTCTTCATTCCACCTTTACCAAAGTTGGTAGCAAGTGGAGCTCTTGTCTCAGTCAACCAAATCTTACCATCTTGCCCCCAATATACCACATTCTTCCTCCTTGCATCCTAAAAAGATTCACAATCCCTGCAATGCTGATGGTCCGTACTATTGCACCAAATACATCTTCGATCTCTCCTAGGTGCACTAGGAGCACTCCTAGGTGCAGTAGGAGCACTAGAAGAAGTAGTAGGCGCAGTCGAAGCAAACTGCTCCTTCAACTTTCCCACCAACTCCACTTTGACTGACTCTAGTGTCAAATCTGTGATGCCTTTGATTATGTCATCAAGAGAGGTAGGCACTGATGGAGCGGATGGTTTTGGAGCAGAAGGTGTAGGCATCAGTTGAGGAACAGGAGGAATAGGTGGAGTGGAAACAGTAGGCACTGGCATAGGCCAAGAAACTGGCTGAGGAGGAGAAGAAATAATAGGGATAGAAGTAGGCATAGGAGCAGATGATGGTGTAGGTGTCATGGAACCATTCTGTAGGCGAGTCTTCCATATCCTCCTCTTAGTCAAAGTCGAGACTGCATCCTGAGCATCCTGCCAATCAGTTTTAAGACCCATAGGCTTCGTGCGATCCTCAAGAAGCTCACCCAATTCTTCTTGAAGAGCAGGATCTGCAGCTTGCAAGAAAAGCTCAACTTTTTCAACATCCAATGCTCTTTGTTCAATGGCATCAAGCTGACTATACCTCTCTTCGAATTCTCAAATCAACTCCGAAGCAGCTAGACCTTTGTTTGGCATGTAGACCCACTCTCGGAATGACCGCCGAGTAGCCATACCAAAGTCCTCAAGGAAGTATTCTTCTTTCAAGGCCTTCTTAAAATCTTGCCAATGTGTATTTTGAATAAAAAGATCAGTCACTTTTGTCCTCAAAGCGGGTGTGACAAGACGAAGGAAGTACTTACTCATAAGTCCAGCAAGAACTCCAAAAAACCCCATCTTGATCTCATATGTCTTCAAATATGCTGAAACATTACGCCCGTCAAATAGCTTCTTCTCATTCTCAACTGCTTCAATAGCCTTAGTCACACTGTTTGCATTCTCCTGCTCCGAATAGAGTTGCCTTTGTTGAGACAACTGCTGTTGATGCAATTGTTGTTGCTGCTGCATATACAATTGTGTTTGTTGATTTTGGAGCTACATATACATGGACATATTCTGCAAAATCTGCTTTAGATCCTTCGTTGAAGTACTTGACGTAGCAGTCATTGATGGAGCTGAAGTAGACACAGCTGGAGTTGTAGAAGAAGCTGAAATAGAAGCTGAAGTATCTCCATCCTGAAATTTTCTGCGACGCTTTCACGTCAGGTTCACCAAAGATGTCGAAGGATTTCGGAAGCAATGTCGCAACTTCAGAAGTCCTTGATAAATTTCAGGCTAGAAGATCAGGCAGGAGAATGAAGTCAAATCTGTAGACTGCAATTGAAGAGTGTAAAGCAAGAAGTTCCGCACTATTTCATGTTCACCATTAAGTAAGAATGCCATAGCTGATGGGATGAAGTCTCTAATAAAAAAAATCCTGATCATAATTAAGTGTATTTGACTCTGTTGGGTCATTGGCAGCAATTGGACCAACAGGATTTCCACAATAAGTGACAATTACAGCTCTCAGAAAATCTCAAGCTTCCTCTTCAAGCGATGTTCCTGTGTTTAGGTTCCTAGACTTGCCATTTACATGTGTTAAAGAAGCTGACTTGATATATAGCTAGGCTCTTCTACTACCATATATTTGGACCCAAAAAGGGCCACGGGAGACCTCGGATCTTCCAGTGGTCTTATCATGAGAATGAATAACCTGCTGCTTATAGTTGAAATTCACATGCTCGCATCTGGGTTGCCGAGAAGAGCTCAATACTCCTGCTGCCCCTTTTGCTAAAATTTTCCCACAATCTCGCCTCTTTCCTGAGAGTGGAACAAACCAAAGATCCTGTTGAGGCAGTGTGGAGTAGTTGGAAAATAAGATTTCATTCTGTCCAAAGGCCGTTTTAAGGTGAGAAGAGTTCGCTGATTGGCATGAAGTCCAATGAAGTCCTGAGCTTAAACCTCTTTGAAATCTGATGTGTCCTAATGCTATTATGTCCAGATGATGTCGCTTTGTTAGCTCTCGGCCCTACTCTCTGAAAGTTTTGCAGCTGGGAAAGGGAAGCGGAAAATGGTGGCTTGTCTTGAAACACATAGCAGCAATCAGACAGATGGAAAGATTAGACCCTCCATCACACGAACTTCTCCTTCTTTGTGACTCAAGACTCAATTAAAAGAAGAAAATTGTAGGCTTTATTGCTTTTCATTCCATTGTCTTCAGTCTCCGTCCTCTGAAATTCCTCATCCATAGGATGAGTGAGCTCCGTCGATCAGCACCTTGAGCTTCTAAACTGTCAAGTCGGGCAGCACGAAGATACACTACGCCAGTGGCTCATCATGGGCGTCCATCTTCATGTCAGGCTCATCCACGCTGTTCGTCTGTGTTGCGACGTCATCAAGATTTTTGTTGTAGTAGGCTTTTGTCCGCTTTCTAACGCATTAGCGTCTTCGATCTTTTCCCCTGCTTTTTCTTCATCGTTTCCTTCTTGATAATCGTCGTTCTCCTCACGGCTCTTCCTTTAGCCTTTCTTCGTATTTTCAGTTTTGTTATCACATTCTTATGCCTTCGTTCACAGTGTTACATATGCATCTCTTCATCTCGACCTCCCAGCTCCTCTCCCATAGCAGCGTTCGATCGCTTCATCCAATCCATAGCAGCATTTGCTTCATCCAATCCCCTCTCTCACAGCTCCCTTTAATCAATCCCTCTCATTCCTTCAAGTCGAAGCATACTCCTCGTCGCAGTCGCAGAGAAAAACGAGTCTTCCCCTGTTCAGCCGGAGAGTACAGTATTTCCCCTCCCTTTTCGATTCAAAAAAACTCCTTTCTTTTTCTTTCTCATAGCTCCCAGAGTGCTCGTTTCCCCCAGATTAGCTTTTCTGCCCTCACCAGTAAAGCGGCTCCTGAAAATAGCCATTTAAATTTGTTCCTTTCATGATAGCCATCTAAATTTGGTCCTTTCGTGGGCCTCTTTGGCACAACCATATCTTTGTTGTTTCCTTTGATGAAGACCTCAATCAAGTTTCTGTCGACTGTAAGTTTGTTCAGAGTAAGTGTTCCTACAAGCCTTCAAGCAAATAACATATGTAATAGAATTGGCATGCACCCCTTGATGCTGCATCTCCTCATAGCATCGCATAGCCATAACATCTTCACGATTATGAACATAGGCATCTAGCATTATTGTCCACGATATAACATCATGGAAAGTCAATTTCTCAAATGTGTCTCGTCCTTCCTTGATAAAGCCACATTTTCCATACATATCCACGAGCATGTCACCAACAACAGGGTCTCTTGCTAGGCCCCTTAGGATGATCTCAACATGTATCTCTTGGCCCATTGGGAATGCTCCTATACTGCCACAGGCTTTCAAATGAACCTTTGGTCACAATCAAAGTGGACCATGAGACTGCATCTTGAATTACCAGTCTATCAAAACTCCTTATTCTTCTCCGTCTTCGGCATAGAATGAAAAAGCAATCATAACAACTAAGTATGTACAAAGTATCAAATCACACATACGACTTTTGGGTGGTTTTCACACCTCGAATGCGTAGCAATACGACACCATGCATGCAACACTCTGTTCACATATCTCACCTCTCATTTGATTTGAAAGGAAAGGTTGGTCACTCACCCCACCCTCTATCTCACTCTCTGATAGATACAAAGGGTAGTCCATACTCGCATCCCCATCCTATTAGGATGAAAGTTCACATTACTCAAGGGGTTGGTGATGAAGATCATGTCGTCCTGGAGTCATTGATAGCCTTGCTTCAACTTCATCATACAATTTTGCACCTTCCACTATAGCTTGCAGATTGACTGGTCTTCTCAATTCCATGAACTTGCGAACTTCTGGTTGTAGGCCTCTGAGAAACACTTCTTTCTGGATTCCTTCATCCAAATGATGGTTAGTGTATCTCTTCAGGATGGATTCCATTCGCAAGACATAAGCTTCTACTCTTTTTCCAGAGGACTAACTTAGGTTGATGAACTCCTCTCGCATCCACTCTTCAAAACCTTCATGCTTGAATTTAGTGAGGAAGGCCAACTTCAGTCGTCCCATGTGCCAAAAGTTCCTACTGCTTGTCTCTCATACCACTGAAACGCCGCGCCCTTAAAAGTGGCGGAGAAGGGACCTCATTAGGGTAAAATGAAGTCATTGTATAGATGCATGATCATAACAGGGCATACGCATGGAGGTATGCAACATAGACGCACAGGGATGCGTCCCCACACTTAAAATCGTAGCAAGAAGGGTACACTAAACATCAAGGACCTAAGACTACACATCAGACTAAGCACGAATGTCCCCATACTTAAGACATGACGGTCACTGAGAAACAGAAGGTGTAGGGTCAGAAAAACTTGGCCCAAATTGCCGAGGAGTAATGTCGACTATTGAGGGTGTGTCTTATATCGTTGTCGACTGCAAGAGGTAATAAGGTGTCTTCACAGCACACTTCCTTTGTGACAGTGACCACGAGATAGCACCTAGGGAGGTAGCTGGTTGAAGGAATCGCAGGAAATTTATTGATGACGAGGGATAGTGCACTCAACTTAGATCACTCAAAGGGAATGAAAGAACAGTCACTCGCCCCATTACTAACATCACTCGAGAAAATAATGATGAAACCCAGAGCTCACACCCGATATAGGAATTGACAAAGGAATGGTGCAGATAGAGTATGCTAGGGTACACAATTAATGGCGCACTAGTGCGTCCAACCTGTCTGGCATATGTGCAAGCAGGAAGGCTAGGGAGCCTTGCAGTGCAGTGTATAGAACAGAGTGTCGTGTCATGTGCTGATGGTAGAGACTCATCCCGTGGGTGCATTGGGAAACGAGAATGTCCCTCAATCCTCACCTCTTGATAATTGAATGAAGAAACTGCAGTCACACTTAGCCCACCCTCTGTCTCACGCTCTGGTGAAAGATACACAGGGCAGCCCATTCCTAAAACCCATTGATGTAATCCTTACCGTCACTTGTGCAGAGGTTGTATACCTTGTGTGCTTTTGATGGTGCAATTGTGCATCCCGCCCTATGCTGGCATACAGTGCAAGAAGGAAGGCCAGCGAGACCTATGGTGCAGTGCACAGAAACAGATGGTGCTTTGTGCATTGAGAGGCTCATCTCGTGCATGCAACACTCTGTTCACACATCTCACCTCTCATTTGATTTGAAAGGAAAGGTTGGTCACTCACCCCACCCTCTATCTCACTCTCTGATAGATACAAAGGGTAGTCCATACTTGCATCCCCATCCTATTAGGATGAAAGCTCACATCACTCAAGGTGTTGGTGATGAAGATCATGTCGTCTTGGAGTCATTGATAGCCTTGCTTCAACTTCATCATACAATTTTGCACCTTCCACTACAGCTTGCAGATTGACTGGTCTTCTCAATTCCACGAACTTGCGAAATTCTGGTTGTAGGCCTCTGAGAAACACTCCTTTCTGGATTCCTTCATCCAAATGATGGTTAGTGTATCTCTTTAGGATGGATTCCATTTGCAAGACATAAGCTTCTGCTCTTTTTCCAGAGGACTAACTTAGGTTCATGAACTCCTCTCGCATCCGCTCTTCAAAACCTTCATGCCTGAATTTAGTGAGGAAGGCCAACTTCAGTCGTCCCATGTGCCAAAAGTTCCTACTGCTTGTCTCTCATACCACTGAAACGCCGCGCCCTTGAAAGTGGCAGGGAATATTGCTAACCAATGCTCAAGGGTTCTAGCATTGTTAGCCAGACATGCTACCATAGATTCTACTACATGAAGATCAGATCAGAGTCTTCATTGTACTCTCCCTTAAAAACTGGCAATGGGACTACATTTGTTGGCCTGTCATCAATATTTCGAGGATGAATCTGACTAGGAAGGGGACCTTGAGTCACCATGGGGACTTCTGTAAAGAGCGCGTTTAGGGCGTCAAAGGAAGCTTCTGCTGGGAGCTCGTTCTCAGCCTTGATTTTTGCCTTCTCTCTTTTTATGTACCTCTAGACTCGTTCTAACGCTTGCCTCTTGATTGCGTCATTCATCAGGGGGTTGGCTCCAACCAGTTGTTCAGTACTCATTAGAAGAGAATCAGAGTGGAGCTTCAATCTCTGAGGGATTCTCTGGCCAACATCTCTTATACTTCCTTCTTTTCAACATCTCTGAATTCGGCTTTCAAACCACTACAAAGGAGGAGATATTCCGTTCTGAAAGTATGAAAACTCATCCTTCTTAGGATCGTTGTTGTGTCATTATAATAATGTCAGCTTCTGAGGGTTTCGATAGTGTATGTTGTGAAAAACACTCTGTCTACCAACTTCCAGTGGGTTGCTAATTGGACAAACAGAAGATTGTCAATACACCAAGCATCCCACGTATCTTGTTGTTGAGCATCCACGAACAAATTCCAACTCTTTTCCTTCTTGTTTTTGTGGACCTGTACAGACCACGACTCCTGAAGCTTCTTCACAATCTCCCACTTGATGATGTCTGGAAACTTCTCAATGAATACCAAATCTTCAATGGATGGTCATTCTCTATGTTTCTGCTCTTCAGTTTGTTTCCAAACAATTTGCCACCAAGATGCAAGTTTCTGCTACTTCATGAAGAAGAGGAAATTGTCCACCGCATAGAGCATGCATCATGATGGTAATATGTTTTTGCCATTGTGGGATGAATTTATTGTGGAAATTGGCTTTGATAATGAGAATCTCCAACTCTTTAATGGAAGAAGGAACTTTGTAAACATCCATTGAATTCTTCTCTTCTTGGCAATGCCATTTCCTTCATTTTCAGCCTCTTCTAATGCTTGTTGATGGCAAGTTTCCCCAGCTACGCACCAAAAGCATGGAGCCCCAAGAGGAACACCAAGGAAAAAGGGATTCTACTGCAAGAAAATCTATCTTCTAACATCAACAAGCTTTTATTTCATTATTTTGACCATCAAAACAAAGAAAATAACAATTCTTTACGCAGCATTATAGTAGATATCTCCCACGGATTTGATAGAATCAACCATAATCTTCAACATCTTCATAAAATCCATCAATAGAACAAAGAACATAAAAGAATACACAATTTTTGAATGGAAATCAATTACATAGTATTTATCTTCAATGTCTTCATAGTTCTCTCTCTCAATCTCTCATATACAATTACACTGCTTTGATAGAATTGGCTATCTCTAGCTCTCTCTCTCTCTCTCTCTCTCAATAGTACATCATCTCCTCACTACAATACTCTCATAATGATTCTCAATAATCCTTCTTAGATCGTGGATACACCTCCCAAGACGTATGTCTGATGTGAAGAGGTACCAGAGCCACTACAGTGTCTCTTCATAGCTCACTACTGCCACTGTCACTCAGTCTTCTCTTCAGTCTTCAAAAGCTGCTTCTTCCATTTGTTTTAGCTCTTTTGAACTTAGATTCATCATTTCCAAAATTTAGAAAAATTTTCCAAATTCACACATACATTCTACAGAACACTTACAGAAGATCTATAGAACAGTACAGTACAGGACCAGAGCAGATACAGAACAGTTACAAACCAGAGACAAAGGCTCTACAGAAGGTTTATTGAGGGTTACAAAAGGTCATCAGAGAACAATAGATCCTCAATAATTTATACTAAAACCATTCCAAAATATCAAAAAATATTCAATAATCTCTCAAAATATTTCAACCTTCATCAATCATCAATCCATGCTTCATACAGAATAAAATTAGAACAAAACAGAAGCTTTATAGAAGGTATATAGAACCAATCAGAACCTCAACAGAACCTATCAAAACATCACAGAGCTTCATATCTCCACTAAGAATCATCATGAACTTCCAAAACATAATCAATATCATCCAAAACACTCTCAAACACTTCCATTAACAATCATACATCACTCTAAATCCATAAAAAATCAATCATTCAGACCTCAAAAATAACAAAAATCAATAAAAAATTCAGTCTTTTTCCACTCTCAACACTTTATGGTCCACATAGAATTTGAAGTGCGTTGACAGTAGGTAGTGTCAGAACTTCTTGAAGGCAAACACCATAGCTAGACACTCAAGCTCAATCACTGTGTAGTTCTGTTCTCTGTTGGTTACTTTGTGACTTGCATAATAGATAGGTTGGTCTAATTAGGAGGCTGTAGGATGGGTGCTTCAATCAGGCACTGTTTCAGGGTGTTGAATGCCTCATCACAATTAGTGGTCCACGTAAACTCTCCATCTTTTATGAGGAGTTTATGCAAAGGGGATACCTTTTTTACAAAATGTGCAATAAACCTTCTGTAATAGCCCACATGGTGAAGGAATCTCCTCAATTGATTGAGGTTGGTTGCTGTTGTTAAGGCGGCAATCTTCTCAATCTTTATAGGGTCCCTTGCTATCCCTTGTGCAAAGATAATTTGGCTAAAAAGAACTCCTGAAAAGACTCCAAAGACGCATTTGTCAAGGTTGAGAGAGATCCCATACTCTCAATATCTGTCAAAACACTACTCTAGGTATCCCCAATGCTCATGGATTAGGCTATAGACATAGAAGTCACGTAGGTACACCTCAATGAAGTTAATCCAAATGGCTTTGGAATGAGACCATCATCACTTGTTGGAAGGTAGTAGGGGCATTACAGAGCCCAAACCGCATTACTTTATAAGCATAGGTTTCCCATTCTGTTATGAAGGTTGTTTAGATTGATGTTCTTCTACGATTTGGACTTGGATATATCCACTCAATCCATCGAAGAGGGAATAGAGCTCATGGTCTGCCACTGTGTCCAATAGTTGGTGTGTGAAAGGGATAGGAAAATGATCCTTCTTGGTCATGGAGTTCAACTTTTGAAAGTCCACACATATCTATAGCTTTCCAATCTTCTTGGATACTACCACAATGGACAAAACCCATTCACTATTGGCCACTCAATACAACTTCAAGGAGCTTCAATAGTTTAGCTTTCACTAGGGTAGAGTAATTTGGATTCATGCACCTCTATCTTTGTCTCATACATTTAGCATCAGACTCTAGGTCGATGTGATTGCACACCATGGAATCAATCCCCTTCAAATCTTTGTGCGACTATGCAAACACGTCTAACTTTTCTTTCAATAGGTCTTGTAGGATCAATAGATCTTTTTCTGAAAGATTTATACCCACCTTCCGATGACGTTCAGTACCTTCAGCATCATCAAATGTTAATTTATTTTTTCTTTCCACTTTGTAGATGAATGTCCCATGAATGGCCTTTGGGTATATATCTAACTCCTTCAAGGAAGTAGTCTCCTCTTTTGATGATCCATTGGAACCAAATTCCTCTCTTAGTGGTGGAGACTTAGCTTGCTGCTTGGAAAGCTGAAGAGGTATTAGAATGGTTTTAGGTTTGGGGATGAGTTTCTTTGCTCAAGGACTCTTCTTCCGAGGATGCATCCAAGAACATCACACATAATAGGAACCTTCTAAGATTGGTTTGAGCTACTGAACTGGGGGTTATTTGCAAGGTGCATCATCATCACCTTCTCTTAGGAAGGGTATCTTTGGGTGACAAGAGCCACTGCTAAAGGAAGGTTTATTCTTCTTAATCCATTTCTTATGGATCTTTTGCATATGATGAGACTCATTAATAAGTTCAAAGGGTACCATAGTCATTCTGTCAAACAACAAGAGGCTTTAAGAACTTCAAGAACTTTCTCATCTTTGCCTTCTACAAAAATGATAGACTCTTCTAGCTCGCTTTCATAGTCTTCTTCTGCATTGTTATTTTCATCCTCTTCAAATTCTATTTCTACCTATGTGGGGGCTCTATAAGAGAAGAATAGACTCTTTGTTATATCCTCTGCTTTTGCATCTATGTTTACCTCTGTCTCTGTCTGTGTCTTTGCTTTTGTCATTTTCTTTAGCTATGGTATGGCCATGTAATAGGGAGAACAATACATCCATGCTTCTATCTCACTATCAAAGGTGATTTTAGAAGTCACTTCGGGTTTGAGAAGGAGGTATTCACCCATTGTTTGAGAAAGACTTTTCTTCTTTTGATAGTTAGCTTAGAGTACCCAATCTCAGAGACTATGCCTTTGTTTTCTTGGGAAAAATCTATTTGCCAATCTCTTTGTCTCCTGGTGTACCATCTATTACTTCATTGGAGGAGTCTCTCAAGACTTTGATGGATGTGGGTCCACTGCCTTTTTGTTACCCATACAACTTCAACACCACTTTGTTAGGTCTTCTGCCTAGGGTTAGGGTACCTTTGAACTAGTCCATCCTTGCCCTTGCTTCAAAGAGTGAAGGTCTTCCTGGTAGCAGAGAGTATGAGGTCCCATAAGATTTTGGCTTGACCACCAGATATGTCAGCCAATAATCTCTTCTTGCAAGGGTTTTCTTCACGTATGAGAGAATTCCAAAAGGCTTGATTCTGCTTTGGTCTCACTAGTTTGATAAGCCACTATGTAGGTTGCATTCCTTGCAAGCCTAGACCCTTCATTGTCACATTTGTCATTATGTTCACTAATGAGCCTCCATCAATCAATGCATCTACTATAAAGCATCCTTCAATCCACATACCAATCTCTTGGATTCCAAGATCCAAGAAGGCATTAGCTATATCAACTTTCTTTCCAGGCTCTAGGGCTTTGTTAATATTGGTTACTATTGAGGGGGCAATCCTTGAATGTCTTCTCCTTGTCAATATGCTTTGAATATCTTTCAATAGTTAGGAGACAATATTAGCAACTCTCAAAATGTTAGGTTTGGTTTAAAAGTGTCTAGGTCTTTGATCAAGTCATATTCTTTGATAGGATCCATTGGCTTCTCCAATCGGCTAGGGAATGGGGCAACACCCACTTTTATCTTTCCTTTTTATTCTAAGAGCAACAACATCTATGCTTCTTCTCATTGAGGAGGTACTTCGGCATCCTCTATCTCCTTGACTTCTGGTCCTGTCTCTACAACTATCTCTGTGGCTCTCTATGGCTCTGTAGTGCTCTGTACTACATTGTTTCGTGCTCCACTGCTATGTGTCTCCCTAGGAAGGTTGAACTTCACGGCCTTAGAAGAGGGAATATTCTCTTTTGGAACTTGAGTTCTCCTTTCTTTGCATGCGTTATTGTGGCAACTTCCAATTCCACTAATTTAAAGTAAATTCTTAGGTCTTTTGTTGGGTATCAAAAGTAGCTTTCACATGAGCGAGACTTGGACAATATGTTTTAGTGTGGCCATCTCCTTTGCATCGACTCCATAAATGTTGTAGTCCATACACCTTCTAGGGTTTGGACAACTTAGTGAGATATGACCCTTTTCTCCACATTTGTAATACTCCATCTGTGATCTCTAGGCACCCCCAGACTATCCTCCTTTATAGTTTTGAGAGGGAAACCTCCTTGAAACAAAGTTAGTACCGAAATCCCTAGGCTTTGGTCCAATTTCTTGAGTGGTCATTTTTTATTTCAGCAAGTTGAATCTTGCTTCTCCATGTTTCTTTCTTCTTTCATTCATCTCCTTTAGAGAGAAAATATCCTCTATACGGTTCTTCCTCAAATAGTATGAAGAGAAAGCTCCATAAACAATTGGTTTTTTGGTACATTTAGTGGCTAATATCCCACTTGATGGCACTTTCCACACCATGTATTAGAACACATCACATCTCTTTCACCTCCCGTAAGAGTGGATATATTAGCGGTATTCACTTTAGCATCTATAGCTACTCTCTAATCACATTCATGAGCTTCTTCTTGATGCTTGCGACTAAATTGGATAGGTAGTCCTTCAGTTTTTTGCCTCCTAGAGTACTTGCAAGAGGATTCTTGGATGCTTCTGTGATCAATGTATAAATTGGTTGAGTTATTGTAGAGGGTTCTCTATTCTGGTTCTAATTTAGAGCTCCTGTTGAGACTAGGGGTTGTTGATTCCAATTGGTAGGATTCCACTATTGTTGAGTCGCCATTGGGGGAAATATTTGAGGCCTCTACTCTTATGGTTGAACCATCATTTGAGGCACTCTTGTCTGTGGTGGCTACTGTGGATTTGGTACATTATATTGCAGCATTATTTGCATTTGAGGGTAGGGGTAGGGAACCATCCTTGGGATTGCATTTGGTGGGTATACCATTCCTAGCATGGGAGGAGGTAGGACTCCTCTTCCTTAGGTCATCGACAACCTTACTTAAACTTCATCATATAGTCTTAAACCTTTCATTCTAGCTTGCAGATTGATTGGTCTTCTTAATTCCACAAACTTGCGAACTTCTGGTTGTAGGCCTCTAAGAAAAACTCCCTTCTAGATGCCTTCATCCAAATGATGGTTGGTCCATCTCTTTAGTATGGATTCCATTCACGAGACATAGGCTTCTACTAATTCACTAGAGGACTGACTCAGGTTCATAGACTCCTCTCACATCCACTCTTCGAAACCTTCACGCCTGCATTTAGTGAGAAAGGGCACTTTAGGTTGTCCCATGTGCTAAAAGTTCATGTTGCTTGTCTTTCATGTAAAATATTACACGGCGCAGCGAACAGAATCTGAGAAAGAGATAGAGAGTACACAACAGATAAGAGAAGAATCAGTAAAATTCTTTAACTCCAAACAACTGATACAAAGATGGCTCTGTCCACCCGTGCGCTTCCACTGTGTGAAGCTTAGATGGCGATCTAGACAGAAGATAGGTGAAGAGCTTAAGGCTAGCTGGAACAACAACTCTGTCTGGGTGAAAGATGAGTGTAAGATGGCTGCGAAGGGGTTTAGCTTTTATAGCCCGCGAAGGTCGTTAGGTCGGCCTGCTGACCGACCTACCATATGAGCCTCCACTAGTCGGCCAGGGAATATTCCAGGGAATATTCCCTTTACCATCGGGCCGGGGGCGCTGCCCCCGGACCCCCGCCAGGGGGGCCGCTGGCCCCCCTGGGACCCCCCAGCCAGGGGCCGCTTCCGCGGCCCCCGGACCCCACAATAGGGGCCCCTTTTAACTCCCTTACCACGCAACTCAATGCAATGTGCCTCGAGTTGCTACCAGCTTAACCACTCCGTCTAACCCAAAGATTAGACCCACAACAGTCACCTTTTTGCCATCCGGTCACATAGACCTCATCTGATATACAAGTCAGGACTCAACCAATGTCCGGGCTCACATTTGGCTTCTCCTCATAATGGGGGCCTTACAACTTTGAGCACCATGGATCATTGGTAGCACCTAATGAGGGTGGGGCATTGATCATATCTAACACCCCCCCTCAATGTCCACCTATAGGTGAACTATCTCCTCGGCCCAATGCCGAGTCTCTGAAGATGAACTTGAAGCAGATCCTTCGTAAGTGCTTTGGTGAAGATATCTGCTCCATTCTCCTCTGTTGGACAGTAGACCAATTCCACTATCCCATCCTCCATCAAATCACGCACATAGTGATACTGGATCTCTATATGTTTGGTGCGTGCATGAAACACTGGATTTTTGGCAATGGCGATGCAACTCTGATTGTCACATCTCAGCACAGTTGGTTCTTCATCCTGCACTCCCATATGCCATAGAATCCTTCTCAACCATACGGCCTCACATGCAGCAAAACAAGCTGCCTTGTACTCTGCTTCGGTAGAAGACAATGCCACTGTTGGTTGCTTCTTACTAATCCAAGAGAAAATTCCTGAACCCAAAGAGAAACAATAACCAGAAACTGACTTCCTGGAATCAATGTCTCCTGCCCAATCTGAGTCACAGTTCCCCACAAGAGAAGTTCCGAAACTGTATGTGATACCATAGTCAAGAGTTTTCTTCAAGTATCTGAGCACCCGCATCCCAGCCTTCCAATGACTCTCATGAGGTTTGTTTGAGAACCTGCTCAAAACACCAACAGCAAAACTGATATCTGGTCTGGTGTTACACAAGTAGATTAGACTGCCGACCAACCTCCTATACCTCCCAATGTCTGCTAGTGCTGATGTATCCTCAACGGATAACTTTACATTCACCTCCATAGGTGTAGCTATCTCCTTGCACTCGGTCATGCCAAATGCCTTCAAGATCTCCCATGCATACTTCTTCTGAGAGATGAAGATCTTTCCTGGCTCTTGCCAGACTTCAATCCCCAAACAATAGTGCAGCAAGCCCAAGTCTGTCATTTCAAACTCAAAACTCAAAGCCTTTCGAGTTTGGTTGATCATATCTTCATAGTCACCTGTAATAAGAAGGTCGTCCACATATAGGACAATCACTACAGACTTTTTACCATCCCTGTAAACATACAAGTTAGCATCTGAGGCACATCTTTTGAAGTTTAGGTTTAAAAAGAACCTATCTATCCGCTGGTACCATGCTCTGGGGGCTTGTTTCAGCCCATACAATGCCTTCTTCAGTTTACACACTTTGTTCTCAGAATGGGGGGCCTCAAACCCTGGTGGCTGAGCCACGTACACCTCCTCCTTGAGGTCACCATTTAAGAACGCTGACTTAACATCCATTTGGTACACTGGCCACTTCTTGTGGGCAGCCACTGCAAGTACCGTGCGAATAGTGGTCATTCTGGCAGTTGGGGCAAATGACTCTTGAAAATCAAACCCTTCAACTTGTGAAAATCCTTGGGCAACCAGTCTAGCTTTGTACTTTTCTAAGGTACCATCAGCCTTGTACTTTACCTTCCAGATCCACTTGGTGCCAATAATCTTCCGCTTTGCTGGCCGATCCACTAGCTCCCAAGTGTCATTCTTCATTATGCTGTCATACTCCGCCTGCATAGCAGCCTTCCATGATGGATCTGCAAGTGCTTCTTCTAAGTCAGTTGGCTCCTTTACTTCTCTCATAATCTCAACCATCAAGGCCATGTTGACTATGTGAGCAGAAGCCCTCCTTTGCTCCTCTATTCTCTGAGACCTCCTTGGTCCGTCTGCCTTCTCCTCAACAGATGCAGGCATAGGATTATTGTGGTCATAGAGCTGCTTCACCCAGCGCGGCAATGGCTTTTCCGGTGGGGTGATGTCAGGTTGGTGAACTTTTTCCTCATCATCTGAAGATGATGCTTCCTCCTCCTTAAGGATAGGGATAGCTCTCGGGACAGGTTCATAGTGGACTACTTCTTCGCTTGATGATAAAGTGGAAGACCTTGCCTTCTCCTCCTCCACTGTATGCGGCTCCTCCTTGAACACCACATCACGGCTCGCGATGATCTTCTTTGCCTCTTGGTCATATAACTTGTAAGCCTTCTGCTCATCACTATAACCCAAGAAGATACATTTTCTGCTTTTTGGTTGTAACTTGTTTCTCTTCTCATCTGGAACATGTGCATAACATTCACATCCAAAAATTCTGAAATGTGAAACAGATGGTTTCTTACCAGTGTAAGCCTCATGAGGTGTTTTTCCCTTGAGAGCCTTTGTGTAGCTCCGATTTAGAATGTAGACTGCAGTATTAACAGCTTCAGCCCAAAAATGGTTAGGCAATCCCTTGCCCTTTAGCATGCATCTTGCCATCTCCACAATGGTACGATTCCTGCGTTCCACAACACCATTCTGCTGAGGTGTGTGAGGCGTCGTCAATTGACGCTTGATCCCTTTGCTCTTGCAAAAACCTTCAAACTCCTTTGAGTTGAACTCACCACCACCATCTGTTCTAAATTTCTTCACACTTTTCCCTGTTTCATTCTCAACAAGTATTAGCCATTCTTTAAACTTACCAAAAGCTTGAGCCTTATCACGAAGGAAGTACACCCACATCTTCCTACTGTAGTCATCGACAATCAACATAAAATAAGAAGATCCCCCCAAGGCCTGTGTAGGCATCTTACCACACAAGTCAGCATGCACCAACTCTAGAGGAGCATGTGCTCTATTCTTGCTTTCTTGTGGAAATGCCTTTCTCTGTTGCTTGCCCATCATACAAGCTTCACATGGTTCCTTCAATTCAGTTATTGTAGGTAGGTGAGCAACCATACCTTGCTTTTGCATCTCCTTCAATACTGCAAATCCGATGTGTCCAAACCTTTCATGCCAAAGCTTACTTGTGCCCACTCCAGCGGTGGCTGTAAGAGCACTTAGCTCATACAGGTTGTTCCTTCTTTCTCCTTTGCCAACAATTGTGCCAGCACTATCAATAATTTCTGCACCTGTCTTCTTGAACCTCACTTCATGACCAAGATCAGTTATGGCAGCAACTGATAAGAGATTTCTCCTGATTTCGGGAACATACAACACATTTGAAAGCTTTTTGACTTCACCATTTGCAGCAACAAAAGAAATAGTACCTGTGCCCGCAGCAGGGCATTTAGCATCATTTCCAACCGTCACAGTGATGGATTCTTGTAGAGGCTGCATAGAACTGTATAGACCTTTCTTGTTGGTCATGTGACGGGAGGCCCCACTATCCAACACCCAAGAGTCAGTGGTAGATTCTTCTTGCGCCGAGGAGCACACTTCCTCAATGGTCGCCATGAATAATTCCAACTCTGCTTCAGCCGTATTGGCTGTCTCTTTCCCTTTAGTTTTAAGGGTACCATTCTTTTCATCTGCCTTCTTGACACGACAATCTGCAATTGCATGTCCTTTCTTCTTACAGTAGAAGCACTCTCCTTGAAACTTCTTCTTGCCGCCCTTTTTCTTTTTGTCACCATCATTTTTGGTGGAGGAAACACCTTTGCCTTTTGCATTGGCAGAGAATGCAGCATCTCCATTGTTGCTTCCTTCTCGGGCTTTCAGCCTCAACTCCTCCTCCATTAATAATGCACAAAACTCCTCAAAAGTCAAAGCTTGAGGTCTCACCTGAGTATTAAGGGCAGTTACTAGTCCATCAAACTTTTGTGGACAAATCCGAAGACACCTCCGAGCTAGCTCTTCGCTAGTCTTTTGTATCCCAGCGCCAGCCATCTGGTCGCGCAGATTCTTAATCCGAGTGATGAATGCTTCAACCGTCTCTCCTTCAGCAAACTTCTCCGCTGCTAGTTGATTCTCCAAGTTTTGAATCCTTGTTTGGTTTCGTGTTTCATACTGACTCCTTAGTACATTCCAAGCCTCTGACGCTTTGGTTGTATGCTGAATTAGAGTCAAAACACTGTCAGAACAGCTTGTAACTAAGGCACACAATGCATCTGCATTCCTTCGTTTCCAAGCTCGTAGAAGATCTGCATTCGGAGGAATCATCACACTAGGATTTGATGGGTCGGGGGTAGGCTGTGGTTCTGCGTCAGTCCCCAGCACAGTCTCCAGAAGCTCATAAGAATCAAGGATAGTTGTAATTTTGAACTTCCACAAGGTGTAGTTTGTACCATCTAACTTGCCTTCGCTGAAGGTTGGTGGACGAATCCTCAGTGTTTGAATAGCCGGTACAGCAGCACCACCTCCTGCACCGCTTCCTGATGCGCCAGAACTGCTTCCCGGAGTCGACATCGTTTCTCTTTGCTGTTGAAGCCTTTGCCTCTTGCACGCTCTCCGATCTCTAGAGCCCCCTGGGCTCTGATACCATGTAAAATATTACACGGCGCAGCGAACAGAATCTGAGAAAGAGATAGAGAGTACACAACAGATAAGAGAAGAATCAGTAAAATTCTTTAACTCCAAACAACTGATACAAAGATGGCTCTGTCCACCCGTGCGCTTCCACTGTGTGAAGCTTAGATGGCGATCTAGACAGAAGATAGGTGAAGAGCTTAAGGCTAGCTGGAACAACAACTCTGTCTGGGTGAAAGATGAGTGTAAGATGGCTGCGAAGGGGTTTGGCTTTTATAGCCCGCGAAGGTCGTTAGGTCGGCCTGCTGACCGACCTACCATATGAGCCTCCACTAGTCGGCCAGGGAATATTCCAGGGAATATTCCCTTTACCATCGGGCCGGGGGCGCTGCCCCCGGACCCCTGCCAGGGGGGCCGCTGGCCCCCCTGGGACCCCCCAGCCAGGGGCCGCTTCCGCGGCCCCCGGACCCCACAATAGGGGCCCCTTTTAACTCCCTTACCACGCAACTCAATGCAATGTGCCTCGAGTTGCTACCAGCTTAACCACTCCGTCTAACCCAAAGATTAGACCCACAACAGTCACCTTTTTGCCATCCGGTCACATAGACCTCATCTGATATACAAGTCAGGACTCAACCAATGTCCGGGCTCACATTTGGCTTCTCCTCATAATGGGGGCCTTACAACTTTGAGCACCATGGATCATTGGTAGCACCTAATGAGGGTGGGGCATTGATCATATCTAACATTTCATACCATTGAAACACCATGCCTTTGAAAGTGGTAGAAAATATTGCAAACCAATGCTCATGGATTCTTGTATTGTTAGCAACATATGCTATCATAAACTATGCTACATGAAGATCAGGGTCTTCATTGTACTCTCCCTTAAACATGGGCAATGAGACTACATTTCTGGGCCTATCATCAATATTTTCAAGATAGTTTTGACTAGGAAAGGGACCTTAAGTTGCCATGGGGACTTCTATAAAGAGTTCTGCTAGGGTGTCAAAGGATGCTTCTACTGCTAGCTCATTCTCGGCTTTGATTTTTTCCTTCTCTCTTCTCACGTACCTTTGGACTCATTCTAGTGCTTGCCTCTTGATTACATCATTCATCAGGGACTTAGCTCCACCCAATTAGTTTGCACTTAACAGAATAAAATTAGAGGGGGACTTTAATCTCTGGAGGACTCTCTTGCCAACATTTCTTCTACTTTCTCCTTTTCTACGTCTCTCAATTAAGCTTTTAGTCCACTACAGAGGGAAATATATTCCATTGTGAAAGTGTCAAAACTCATTCTTCTGAGATCATTGTGGTGCCACCATCATAGTAATGCCAACTTCTAATGGTTTCAATAGTGTATGTTTTGAAGAACACTCTGTCTACTAACTTCTAGTGGGTTGCTAATTTGATAAACACGAGATTATATTCAATGCACCATGCATCCCACATGGCCTTCTGTTGAGCATCCACAAACAAATTCTAGCTCTTTTTTTTATTGTTTTTGTGAACTTCCACTAACAACGACTCCTGAAGCTTCTTCACGATCTTCCACTTGATGATGTTTGGAAACTTCTCAATGAATGCCAAATCTCCCATGGACTATTACCACTTCAGTTTGCTCCCAAACAAATTTCCACCAAGATGCACGTCTTTGTTGCTTCAATAAGGAGAGGAAATAGTCCACCACATAGAGCCTACATCATAATGGTAATATGTTTTTGCCATTGTGGAATGAACTTCTTGTGGAAAGTGGCTTTAGCAATAAGAATCTCCAATTCTTTAGTGGTTCAATGAACTTTGCAAGCATCCATTGAATTCTTCTCCTCTTGGCAATCCCATTTCCTTCTTTTTCAGCCTATTCTAATGCTTGTTGATGGCAACGTTCCCCGATAGTGCACCAAAAACATGGGCCCCGAAAAGAGATACTAAGAAAAAAAAGGTTTAGATTGCAAGAAAATGTATATTGTATCATTAACAACCATCTTTTTCATATTTAGTATGATCTCAACAAAGAAAAGAACACTACGAATAAGAAATCTTCACATAGCTTCATAGAAACAATTCTCCCACAACTTTAACTTTAACAAAATCCATCATGCTCTTCATATTCTTCATAGAGTTCTTTGATAGACCACAAAAGAACAAAATAATACACCACTTTGAATGAAATATATCACATATTATTCATCTTCAAAGGTTCCATAGCTTTCTCTCATAATCTCTTATATATAGATACATTGTCTTTCATAGAATTGACTATCTCTCTCTCTCTATCTCTCTCTCTCTCTCTCTCTCTCTCTCTCTCTCTCTCTCTCTCTCTCTCTCTCTCTCTTTCAAAATTACATCATCCCCTCACTTCAATACTCAATAATCACTCACAAAAAACCTTCTTTGGTCGTGAATTTCCCTCCCAAGAGGTATGCTTGATATGAAAGGTCACCAAAAGCACTATAATGACTCTTCATAGCTCATCACTATCACTTCACTCCAACCTTCTCTTGAGTCTTCAACAACTATTTCTTCCAGTTCCTTAAGATCTTTTGAACTCGCATTCACCTCTTTCCAAGGCTAGAAAACTTTCCCATACTACACCCTCATCCCCAACAAAACACTTAGAGAGGCATACAGAATAGAACAGAATAGGATCAACCAAAAAACAAGTCATTTCAGCATTCAACTAAATCCTAGTTTTATTGTTTAAAGTTTCGTAAGTCTTTCCCTAGTAATCTCTGTCTTCATGGGTGTTAGAAGAAATTTGAAATATATAATCTAGGAATTTTTGTTTTGATATTCTAAATGTTCTTATGTCTTATGAAAGTAAGTATCACGTAGCCCAATTATCCCTATTATCCCTTACCCATCTTCTCCATGTTATTCAAGCCACAGAGGGCATTTAAAATAGGCTTGTCTAACAAGATCATGTGAATCCTTCTCTACTTGGTGGAAAAAGACAGAGATGTATCTAGACCCTTTTGTGAAAAGTAGTTAGACCCATGTGATCTTGCCATCACTTATTATGTAAGTAAGCAACTCGCTAAAGCCTATAAAAGATACTTTGTCCCACACTGTAAACATGTCCCAATAATGAATCATTGTCTAGCACAAAAAGATTATCTTTATAATTTGTATTTAGTTTTTGTCTTAATATATTTTCTCTCCACATACACACATTATCTTGCACACACAATCATGAGGACCATAAGGTATCATCTACCATAGCTATGTCCTCAAGCTACTAATTGTGTAGAAACACAAAATTCCAATAGTTGGGAACTCTATGTCATTGAGATTTCAAATACCAGTATGAATAGTGTATTAGGGGATTATGTAAGAGAAGCATCATGCAACTTTTGATTGAGAGAGCTAAAACACTCAGATCAATGTAAAGTCATATGCAAGATAGCTACTTATCTTGAATCACAAGAAGAAATCAAGATGGCTACTAAGATATTCATTGCAATAGTGTTCCTATGGTGTGATCTCAATGATGATGATAGCTGATAGGGTTTTGTTTTTTATAGGCATACCATATTTAATAGCCACAAGGGCATTTCGATCAGCTACAAGGATCTTCCTTGGTAGCCTACAGATAATGTGTTTGGCAATAATGATGGAAGGTTTAGACATGTTGTGGGCAACATTGGTTGGGTTGTAAAGATGTTGGTTAGAGATGGGAGCCGTCATGGTAGCTATAGAGCTAGGTGAAAACAACAGATTACACACATACTAAGGAGGGGATGATCGAGGGAATGGAGATATCTCACCTTGCTTTAGAGGTTAGAGTGGGTTACTCATAATGTTGTGTAGTCTACAGGTCAATATGATTACAAAGAGTAGAGATGAAGGAAAAAAGTAGCAATATAGAGAGGGGCTTCCTAGGGCTCTCCCTTCTTGTAAGGTACATTTTTCTTTTTCAAATTTTTAATAAAAATGATTTTTCATTGGCACACTTCATCTTCTCATGTAGAGATTATTCTCCTCTTAAAACTTACGATTTTCATCCATAAATGCCTAAAAATGTACTTCTCTCACTTGCCATATTGCCCAAGATTTGTTCATGCATGGGGGTATCCATTTCTCTCTCTATTATCCAACTTGCAATTTAAGTCCTTTTTTTTCATGTGATATGCCCTAGTAAGATCATATTGAACTCCTTTTTGACATGTGTGTCGATAGTGCTTTAAAATGATTTTTAGGTTATTTTAAGTATTTTGACAAATTTTGGTAATGATAAAAATTTTCTCAAATTTATTCTAACTTTTAGCCATAAGACCTATTTTCAAATAGAGAAAAAATTAGTCAAAGTTTCTCTCGTAGAGTTCAAAGAGGAGATCAAGGAGAATATTTTATCGTCTCATATGCTCGGTCTAATTCTTCACTATTTTGAAGATATGAGCCTTCAAAAATGAAAAATAAACTCCAACAAAAAATTTGTATCGTTCTTTTTGTGCTTTCTTTTTATTTTTGGTAGGTTGCATGTGAGTGATGATTTGGGAGGATCACATCAACTTTGGTACATACTTTTCTTGGAAAACATACCATTATTGGAAAGAAAACCTATTTTGGTTGCCGGAAGACATTTTGGCAAAAAGCTGAGCGAGCAGTCTTCTTCATCATATTCTTTTTCCAAATTTTGAGTTTAAGACTGTGAAAGTGATTGCAATTGCAATTGAGATTATGAGAAAGAGTGAGATTGAGGGTGAGATTTTGATTCTTTGATGTACATGAAATCAGCTCGAGGGTGGTTGGGAGGTTTGAGCTCTACATTGGAGTGTAGTTTCTAATTGTGCTATCTACTGCTTCTCTCTTTCCTTCAAACCATAATACAAATTTCTCTTTCCGTCTTTCTACTTGCATCTTTTTATTAAAAAATTCCATTTATTTTTATTAGAGTGTGACTACTTGTGTTGCATTGCACCAGGGTGTTGTATCTCAAATCAACCAGCCACCCATTTCCCTTTGTGAAAAGTTTGTAACACCTAAAAGCAAAATAGCACAACATTATTCCACATTTAACTAATATATTTCATCTAGTATTCTTATAGATGTCTTTAAGAAAAATCAAAACTAAGTAAACTTCACATTTTTTATTTATTGCAATTGTAATTAAGGTCTCTAAGGCATTTCTATGTATTTCTATGTCCCTAAAAAATAAATTACAACAAAAACTTTGGTCTTTCTAATGAAAAAGCATCATCAATGTATTTTTGTTCACATAAAAAACAACTTAGTCTAGCTAGTTACACTTGTTTTGGAGTTACTACATGTACACCTTCTTCTATTTTCACTACAATGCAATGAGCTAATAGCGACAATCATTTTTGATGTAAACACAATGTTTATTGCTAATTGCATCACTATTTTGTGTTAGTGATGCAAATAGGGATGCACATTGAGACACAAATAGCAATGGCATACTAGGAAAAAAAAAGCGTAAAAAATCCTAGCGCAATATTTTAATACATTAGTTGTAAAAGAGAACAATAGAGAGAGCAAGAGAGCTCAAAGCAAAGAGAGAGAGAGAGAGAGAATGAGAATGAGAGAGAGGGGCAGACCTCATCAATGCCTCCAGCACGCCATTGGCCTATGTGAAGAAAAAGGAGAGGGTGTAAAGGAGAAGAGAGAGAAGCTGCGAAGGTGAAGAAGGAGGGAGGTGTGAAGGGTTTCATCTTTGAGTCTTTAAGGTAGATACATTGCCTCTCCTTTTTTTATGTTTTATTATTTTCTCTCTCTATTTTTGTTTATGAAGAGATGCATTTAGAAAGAGGGAGAGAGGGAGGGGAGGAGAGAGATAGAGAGAAGAAGGGAGGAAGAGGAAGAGGGAGGGAGGAAGAGAAATAAAGAGAAGAAGGGAGGAAGAGGAATAAAGAGAGAGGGAGGGAGGGAGAGAAATAGAGAGAAGAAGGGAGGAAGAGGAAGAGGGAGGGAGGAAGAGAAATAAAGAGAAGAAGAGAGAAATAGGGAGAGGAAGAAAGTGGGAGAGAGATGTGGCTTCATGAAAAATAGAGAGAGGGAAGGAGAAAAAGAAAAACATGAGAGAAACAAAGAGGGATAGAGAGAGGGGGAGAGAGAAATAGAGAGATTGAGGGAGGGAGAGAGGATGATGATGGAGAGAAACAATGAGAGAGAGAGAGAGAGAGAGGGAGGGATGAGAGATAACAATAGAGAGAGGGAGAGAGAGGGAAGGGAGAGAGAGGAGGAAAGAGAAAATAAGAGTGAGGGAGAGAGAAGGATGAGAGAGAAATAAAAAGGAAGGAGAGTGAAAAAAAGAGAGGGAGGGAGAGACAAATAGAGAGATAAAGGGAAAGAGAAAAATAGAGAGAGAGAGAAAAGTAGAGAGACGAAAAATAAAGAGATAAAGAGAGAGAGAGAGGAAGAGGAGAGAGAGATATGAGAGATATATAGATAGGAAGGAGAGTGAAGAATAGAGAGGAGGGATAGATATATAGAGAGGGAGAAGAGAGAAATAGAGAGGGAGGGAGAGAGAAATAGATAGAGAGAGGAAATAAAAGTAGAGGGAGGGAGGGAGAGATAAGGATAGGAGAGAGAAATAGAAAGGGAGGAGAGAGAAAAGTAGAGAGGGAAAGAAAAAAAAGAGGAGGGAGGGAGAGCTATATTGAGAGAAAGGGAAAGAGTGAGACATTTCCTTTCCCTTCTTTTTTTTTCATTTTTCTTATTTTCTCTCTTTAATATAACTCTTAAAATCTGCTCCTACATTGAGAAAGGCTGACTATTCACATGGAAAGCCTATCATTATTACTATTGATACAAGCCAATCGAGATTGGATGGGCAATGGGACAATATGATGAGGAAGGGCAAAGATATGCAATATGCTTTGGTGCTAAAGTATTGACTGAATGACAGAGAAGATATCCACTAGTAAAAAGAGAATTATGGGAAATTATGACAGCCCTTAAATGTGATAAGGAGTATTTTATGGGTGCTCATGTAGCCATTGAGACCGATTGTTTGCCAGTATTGGGTATGATTACTAGTTGTCCTATCCCGGACATTGCTATGCTCCGATAGATTGCATAAATCAAATCTTTGAACCCTGAATTTCAGCATATTGTAGGAAGAGATAACCCAGTGGCAGACATGTTATCTCGACTATGCAATGAAAATGAAGATGGGATGATGGATGAGGAGAAAGAAGATGACTTTCTTATGGTTGAAAATGATGTTACAAGAGTGAATTTAGTAATGCAAGGTGTTGCTAGAGCATTAACAGAAGCTTGGACAACAAAGAGAAGACACTTTAGATGTTTTTGCATCTTGTGTAGAAGTGTTTCTGGAAAACAAATATGCAGGAGAGTAGCTGAGAATTTGTTAATACCTCAGTACCTTAACAAAGAGAGATGAATGGTCAGATGAGGAGTTTAAGAAAATCAAGAGGAAAGCGTATGGGTTTTTCTTAAAAGATGGATAATTATGGAAACATGCTAAAAAGAAACAGGGTATGCCATTGCAAGTTTTGGGTGATAGAGCTTCACAAATTAATGTTATGCAAGAATTTCATGAAAGCTTGTTGGCTGGTCATAGAGGTGTTTGGGGTACTTTTGCAAAGATCAAAGAAAGATATTGGTGGTAGGGTATATATAAGGATGTTGCTCACTTTGTGGAAACATGTATGACATGTCAAATGTATTCATCTGGGGATGGATTGCAACCCACGTATCCATTGTCTCTTCATTTTAAGTGGGTGATGGATTTGGTCACAATGCCTATAAGTCTTTGGCAAATGAGGTATCTTGTGCTTGCCCGTGAAGACTTGCCTAATCAAGTGGAAGGGAAAGCTTTACATACTAAGACAACAAATGTTGTGTGTACTTTTCTCTTAGAAGAGATATTTTGTTGGTATGGCTGTGCGAGTAAAATTACAGCAGATAGGGGTGAGTTGGATGCAGATGAAGCTCATAATTTCTTTGCATGGTTGGGGATAAATCTTGCTTTAACTTCAGCCTATAACCCTGAAGGAAATGGCAAAAGTGAAAGAGGTCATCCACATATTGTGAAGGCATTGGCAAAAGCATGTGGAGAGAAGCTAAAAGAGTGGCCATGATTGCTCCCTTATGCTTTGTCGGCTAACACAACAACTCATAGTGCTGTTACAGAATATATGCTTGCAAAATTTATGTATGTTCAAAAACCTATCATGCCAACAAAAGAGATGACAATCACATGGAGTGTCCTACCTCGGGAGCAAGAGTTGAATCAAGAGGAGTTTTTGGCCTTGTGCATTAGACAGTTGGAAAGGAAGTCAGCAGACATAGAGACAACAGTTGCAAAATGAAGGGCAACAAGGATACAAAACAAGAAACGGTTTGACAAAAGACGTAGACTGAAACCAAGAACCATACAAGATGGGGATTGTGTATTGGTTTATGATAGTAGTTTAGACATCTACTATAAACAAAAAGAAATAAAGTGCATCATTTGTGGAAGAAACATAAGAGAAATTGAACATTTAGATATGCATGATATATCAACATAATTCTTGAAAATAGAAAAGTAAAAGCAATGGTGTATCTATATCAGCTTAATTTCAAGATATTCGAATTTGGATGAGAGTGGTAGAAGTTGTGAACTCTTACCAGTGAATGTATAGCCACAAAAAATTTAGGAGTTGTGTGCCTTTCCATTCTGATTCTCTGAACTGAGTGCACTTTCTTGAACACCAAAGGCATCCATGTCATTTTTTAAGGAGCTCTCTAGTATCACTATAGGTTGGAAATATTTTAAAGCCCCCATGATGTGGCTTGCTAGCAAGTATTCTTCTTTACTTGGATCCTTTAACTTTACCCCACTCATACTTTCTTTATTTAAACCTTCCTTTCTTGTTGAATTTGTTGTAGACAACGAGCTATTTTGTGTAGCCTATTTGAGCTCCATGGTAGCTATCCTTGGTAGAGAGAGTGCTTTTGGGGTCTCAATATACTCCAATATTTTGTCAACCAATACTAACAAATAATGAGACTACACTCGCTATTTTTATGGGTCCAAGTTTGATACTACTACTGCCAAACATTCTTCAATTCATGGTATCTTGTAAGTAATGGCCCTTGTCTACAATATCTCAAAGATTACAATTTTTCTTTGGCTTCTTTTGTGGTCACTCTTATGTTTTTCAACAGGTCTTCTTCTTTCCTTTTCTAGATATCTAACCTCAAGTAGCCCAACCTGATGATTGCCTCTTTCATGCTATAGATCCCCCCTCCCCCCCACAGATTAAGCATACACATTTCATTTCTTGCTCCAACTTGGAGCCACCATTCACAACTCTCTTCAAAATGGGCCTTCTGCTATTCTCACTGAGTTGATATATGTAAATTGCAAATAATCTCATGCCTCCATGCAATTCTAGCTCTCATGCTTTCAAATTCACTCGTTGGTTCCATACTACTATTTCCAACTTGAGCTGTAATGAAGGATTAGTCATATCTATTCATTGCAGAAGTTTCTGTTTTTGCATAACTCAAGCCTTTTGCAAATTGACTACATGTATTTTCCTTGAACTATTGACATAGTGGCAAGAGCTCATTTCAAACATGTAAAAAATCATTTGTTCCATTGAATTCCATGAGCAAAGAAGAGAGAGCCTTCATACGTGATTGCAGAACATGGATGCTAGTTTGTAATAGAGCAGTTGGTTTTGACTACATAACTTCTTGATTCAATTTTGATTTCTTCTTCTTGACAACATTCTTAAATTTTTTGCACATCAGAATGATCCAACAACTACTTGCAACATTTTTTTGTTCCTGGAGCATGTGAGAAAAGAACATATCTTTCCATGGATTCTCCCCATTCCATTTGTTAGATGGCTCTCCCCCTTTTAGCCATCATGAGGCCATCAAAGGCTACCCTTTGAAATAGGTTGGGCCCTCCCTTCATGATCTCTCCATTCAAGATGATGAAATGACCTTCTTCCACATTTAACATCTCATCTTGATTGTCTTTCCTTCCTTCCACTACAATTGATCCCACAAAGCCATCCTAATACAACTCTCCCTTTATTCCCTTCAATGATTTTGCTCCAAAACTAAGCAGAAAACCTTGAAAAGAATCCCATGTCTCTTCTTGGCACCATTGTTTCTTCATGTCCACCTCTGGTAACAATGATTGCTGCACCATTGTAGCTGTTAATATTATAAGAGGTAGCTATTCTTGTAGAGTCAAAGATCAAAGTCGTATGTCCTAGGTGTGCTGAAAAGCTTCTACAAGGATTTAATAATTTGGTCTATGTGAGACATGCAACCATTCATATCAACACCATACATCATAAATGACTGCATACATGCCAAGGCCTGCAATGCCTTGCTTCACTCATTTACCCAAAGTTTGTCCTTTATATGTGTACAATAGTATTACTTGGTAGAAAGAAAGATTCTAATTTACTGAACCATACATATTGCCTCACAGCAAAACAATCATACACGACATGTTTGATGGCCATCACTACAAGGATATGGAGGTATAGCGATGGTGATTTGCGACTTAAAATAGCAGCGTCGCTATTAGCATTGCAAATGCGACTCTGATAGTGACGTAAATAGCAATGATACTCAGATGAAAAAAACGTGGGTCAAAACCCGAGCATGTTATTTTGCACGCATACACAAAAGAGAGAGTGAAAGGGAGAGCAAACATCTTGCATTTGAGAGGGAGAGGGAGAGAAAGAGAGAAAGAGGGTGAAAGAAGGCTTCTCACCGCCGCCGCCACTGTTCGCGAATAAAAGGAGGAGGTTTACACAGGGTGAAGAGGAGCCGCCAAACTCTTCTTTGAGCCTTTACGATGAGTGCATTGTTCATTCTTGCTTTGCTTTTGTGTTTTGTCTCTCTTTTAGTTGTTTTTTGTATAATTCGTGTGTATTGAGAGAGGGAGAGGAAATGAGAGAGAAAGAGAAAGAGAGGGAGAGGGAGACAAGGAAACATTAAACATAATAGGGAAAGAGAGAAAGAGAGGGAGAGGGAGAGGGAGAGGGAGAGGGAGAGGGAGGGGGAGGAAATGAGAGAGGGAGAGGAAGAGAGAAAAAAACATTAAACATAATAGGGAAAGGGAGAAAGAGAGGGAGAGGGAGAGGGATAGGAAGAGAGAGAGGGAGAGAGAGGAAATGAGAGAGGGAGAGGAAGAGGGAGAGAGAGGGTGAGGAAAGAGAGGGAAACATTCAACATAATAGGGAAAGAGAGAGGGAGAGGAAGAAAGAAAAAAATTAAACATAATAGGGAAAGAGACAAAGGGAGGGAAAGGAAATGAGAGAGGGAGAGGAGAGAAAAAAAACATTAAACAAAATAGGGAAAGAGAGAAAGAGAGGGAGAGGGTGAGGGAGGGAGAGGAAGAGAAAAAAAGAAATGAGAGAGCGAAAGGAGAGAGAATATGAAAAGAGAGAAAGAGAGGGAAAGGGTGAGGGTGAGGGAGGGAGAGACAGAGAGAAAAAGAGAGAAAAACATTAAACCTAATAGGGAAAGAGAAAAAGAGAGGGAGAGGGTGAGGAGGGAGAGGAAATGAGAGAGGGAGAGGAAGAGAGAAAAGGAAATGAGAGAGGGAGAGGAGAGAGAGAAAACATTAAACATAATAGGGAAAGAGAGAAAGAGAGGGTGAGGGTGAGGGTGAGGGAGGGAGAGGAAGAGAGAAAAAGAAATGAGAGAGGGAGAGGAGAGAGAAAAAGAGAGAAAAAACATTAAACATAATAGAAAAAGAGAGAAAGAGAGGGTGAGGGTGAGGATGAGGGAGGGAGAGGAAATGAGAGAGGGAGAGGAAGAGAGAAAAGAAGATGAGAGAGGGAGAGGAGAGAGAAAAAGAGAGAAAAAACATTAAACATAATAGGGAAAGAGAGAAAGAGAAGGAGAGGGTGAGGGAGGGAGAGAAAGAGAGAAAAAGAAATGAGAGAGGGAGAGAAGAGAAAAAAAAAAGAAAAATAGAGAAAAATCATAAAACATAATAGGGAAAGAGAGAAAGAGAGGGAGAGAGTGAGGGAGGGAGAGGAAATGAGAGAGGGAGAGGAGATACGAGAAAAAACATTAAACATAATAGAGAAAGAGAGAAAGAGAGGGAGAGGAAGAGGGAGGGAAAGGAAATGAGAGAGGGAGAGGAGATAAGAGAAAAAAATTATATATAATAGGGAAAGAGAGAAAGTGAGGGAGAGAGAGAGGGAGGGAGAGGAAATGAGAGAGGGAGAGGAAGACAGAAAAGGAAAGAAAGAATGTGAGAGAGAGGGAGAAAACATTAAATATAATAGGGAAAGAGATAAAGAGAAGGAGAGGGAGGGAGAGAGAGAAGGAGGGAGAGGTTGTTGTTTTCTTGTTTGCAGTAGTAGTAGTAGTTTTTCTTATTTTCTTGTTTATTGTTGTTTAGTTTTCTTGTTTTTTGTAGTAGTAGTAGTAGTTTTTTCTTTTTTTCTTGTTTATTATTGTAGTAGTAGTAGTAGTAGTAGTAATAGTAGTAGTAGTTGTTGTTTTTTTTTTCTTCTTTTCTTGTTTATTATAGTGGTAGTGATAGTGGTAGTCGTGGTCGTGATCGTGGTCGTGGTAATAGTAGTAGTAGTAGTAGTAGTTGTTATTCTTGTTGTTGTTGTTGTTTTTTCTTCTTTTCTTATTTATTATATTGATAGTGGTAGTGGTAGTGGTAGTGGTGGTCGTGGTCGTGGTTGTGGTCCTAGTCGTCGTGGTCATGGTCGTGGTCGTAGTGGTAGTGGTGGTCGTGGTCGTGGTTGCGGTCCTAGTCGTCGTGGTCATGGTCATAGTCGTAGTCATAGTCATAGTCGTAATCGTAGTTGTGGTCATGGTCGTGGTCGTGATTGTGGTCGTAGTCGTAGTCATGGTCGTGGTCATTGTCGTCGTCATCGTCATGGTCGTGACTGTGGTCGTAGTCGTAGTCATGGTCATGGTCATTGTCGTTGTCATCATCGTCGTAGTCGTGGTTGTGGTCGTGGTCGTAGTCATGGTCGTGGTTGTGGTTGTAGTTGTAGTCGTTGTCGTCGTCGTCGTCGACATCGTCATCCTCATCGTCATTGTCGTCGTGGTCGTGGTCTTGGTCGTGATTCTCGTCCTCTTCGTTGTTGTCGTCGTCATAGTTGTAGTCGTGGTCGTAGTTGTAGTTGTAGTCATAGTCATAGTCGTGGTCATAGTTGTAGTCATAGTCATAGTCGTAGTCATGGTCACAGTTATGGTCGTGGTCGTGGTCATGGTCGTAGTTGTAGTTGTAGTTGTGGTCATAGTCATAGTCATCGTAGTAGTGGCTTTCTTGTTTGTTGTTGTTGTTGTTGTTGTTACTGTTGTAGTAATGTTTTTTTTTGTTTTCTTGTTTATTGTTGTCTAGTTTTCTTATTTGTTATTGTTGTTGTAGTAGTGGTAGTAATAGTAGTTTTATTTTATTTTCTTATTTGTTGTTGTTATTGTAGTAGTTGTTGTTGTGGAGCCCCGAGAGGAACACCAAGGAAAAGGGAATTCTCTTGCAAGAAAATCTATCTTGTAATATCAACAAGCTTTTATTTCATTCTTTTGATGACCAAAACAAAGAAAACAGCAAATCTTCACGCAGCATCATAGTAGATATCTCCCACGGATTTGATAGAATCAACCATAATCTTCAATATCTTCATATAATCCATCAATATAACAAAGAACACAAAATAATACATCATCTTTGAATGAAAATCAATCACACATTATTCATCTTCAATGTCTTCTTAGTTCTCTTTCTCAATCTTTCATATACACTTACACTGTTTTGATAGATTTGGCTATCTCTAGCTCTCTCTCTCTCTCTCTCTCTCTCTCTCTCTCTCTCAATAGTACATCATCTCCTCACTACAATACTCTCATAATAACTCTCAATAATCCTTCTTAGGTCGTGGATGCACGGTATGTCTGATATCAAGAGTCACCAGAGCCATTACGGTGTCTTTTCATAGCTTACTATTGTCACTGTCACTTAGTCTTCTCTTCAGTCTTCAGCAGTTGCTTCTTCCATTTGTTTCAGCTCTTTTGAACTTAGATTCATCCTTTCCAAAGGTTAGAAAACTTTCCCAAAGTCACACATACATTCTACAAAACACTTACAGAAGGTCTACAGAACAGTTACAGTACAGTATCAGAGCAGCTATAGTACAGTTACAGTATAGAGACAGAGCAGCTATAGTACAGTTACAAAGCAAAGATAGAGCAACTACAGTACAGTTACAAAGCAGAGACAGAGGCTCTATAGAAGGTTACAAAAGGTCATCAAAACCTCATAACTCATACTCAAACCATTCCAAACTATCAAAAACTATTCAATAAGCTTCCAAAAGATCTCAATCTTCATCAATCATCAATCCATGCTTCATACATAAGAAAATGGGAACAAAACAGAAGTTATACAAAACCAATCAAAACCTTAACAGAACCTATCAGAACATCACACAGCTTCGTATCTCCACTGAGAATCATCATGAACTTCCAAAAAATAATCAATATCATCCAAAACACTCTCAAACACTTTCATTAACAACCATATACCACTCTAAATCCATCAAAAATCAATCATTCAGTCCCCAAAAATAACAAAAATCAGTCAGAAATTCAGTCTTTTTCCACTCTCAACATGTTGTTGTTGTTGTTGTTATTGTTGTAGTAGAGAGAGATATATATTTTGCTAAAGAAAATGAGAGAGGGGGAGGAAGAGAAAAAAGAAGAAGGAACGAGAGAGAGGGAATAAACATACAGCATAATAAAGAAAGAGAAAAAGAGAGAGAGATGGAAGAAGAGGAGATAATGAAGGGATAAAAAACAAAGAGAGAGTGGTGGCGAGGTCCTGTGAGCTCCGGTGCAACAACACGAGATGCGAAACACTCCGACATATATACGTTAATTTGTGGGTGGGTGGGTGGAGACTTTACATACGTTAATTTTTGCTGAGTTACAAGAGAAGGAATCCCTTCTCAAACAATTTAAAAAGGAAAACAAGAATGATAACAAAAACATATTTTTTTCGTAACATAGACAAAATGAAAAACGATGAAGGTCTTGATGTTCAAGATCGTGAGACGTATCTTAATCAGTGTGTCCCATGTCCTTGCTCTCAATGCAACCTGGCAATTAAACGAAAACGTCGATGGTCTATAGAACATGTACGACGCTTCGACAAGTTTCAATCTCAGATAATTGATCAAGCGATCTTGGATTTTCAGCAAACGATAAGAAAAGTTAATATCAATCATGCATTGTACTCACAAGCTAATTGAATACCATATACAAAAAGATTGGGTGTGGCTAGCAAATTTTCTATCCAGGGAGGTAACGCCTCGTCCCAAGGAGAAGTGCACCCTTTGTAGCGAATTAGAAGAGTTCATGGGCATGCGATGGATGGAGTCCTTGAGCCAATCCACCACTTGGAAGGTACTACCCAATCTATACTGTCAATACCAGATGAGACAGGCAGCCTTCTAGACCTACCTACAATCTTGGAGTCTGAGATGGAGGCAATGATCAATGCATTGATTCCCATGGATGTCGAAACTTCTGATCCGCTTAGAGAGGAAGCATCCATACCATTATATGATGGGTGCAAAGTAACTCGCCTAAAGATACTGCTTGCACTCCTAAGTGTGCAAGCAAAATATAGGTGGAGCGATGTGAGTGTGACTGAGTTGTTCAGGTACCTTGTACGTACGCTTTGTTCATTTCTTTTCGGCACTATCATTAAAAACATTTGTGCTTTTTCAAGGTATTTTATGATTTTTTTTTCATGTTACTGAAATATCATATATTACCATCTACAAATATCATATCTGAGTCTTGTGATGATGCAGGACATGTTTTACGAAAGCTTGGCATGGACTACAACAGCATCCATGCATGTATCAACCATTGCATATTGTTTCGAGGAGAATACGAGACTATGGAGACATGTTCAAAGTGTGGTGCTCACAGGTATTGATAGGACTTGCAAGGAAAAACCATCCCTCAAAAAGTTCTTAGACACTTTCCGCTTATCCCCCGCATAAACCACATGTTTTGTACGTATGGCATGGCTAGCTTGACAACATGGCATGCACAGAATAGGTCCATAGATGGAGTTCAATGAATATCCGCGGATTCACGTGCATGGAGCCACATTGACTCTACCATCCTAGGCTTTGCCCGAGAGCTAAGGAATCTTTGGCTCGGTCTTGCAATGGATGGTGTGAACCCATTTGGTCTACGCTCAACTTCTTACAGTGTGTGGCCTATAGTCCTTGTCAACTACAATATCCCTCCATGACTTTCTACGAAGAAATGACATCTCATCCTTAGCTTACTCATCCCTGGCTGCTACAAAGTCAAAAATATGGATGTGTATCTTCGTCTATTAGTCGATGATCTTAAGATTTTGTGGGAGGAGGGGGTCACCGTACAAGATATGAGCAAGCACGATGATCAACGGTCCGCTAATATTCTGATACCAGGAGGCATATTTCACAGTGGATTCCATGCCATGGTGGATTCCGTGAGGTTTTACGGTGGATTCTGTAAACTTTGTTGACTGAGGCTCATACACAAAGTGGATTCATTGTGCGAGAAGTTGATGGGGACGCCTATCCTTTTCGAGCGTTTCATTAATTAGTGTGTACATGGGTGATTCCATAGTAGGTGATTCGGCAAAATATATATTAAATTAATAAACCTTTATGAGTTTAGAGTGCGCACTCGTGATAAGTTAAGGTTAGGATTGATTTCTAACCAGTTGATTTATTTATGTAGGTGAAGACTGCTAGGTATTCACTTTTGTTAGTTTAATTGTATTATTTTACTAATGATTGTGAATACTTGAGTTGATGTGTAGAGATAGCAGTAGTGGTGGCAGAGGAAAGAATTGGAGGATAGTGTGTATTCGAGTTATCACTTATATTTTGATGGGTGGATACCTTAGGCATGACGCCTAATTTTATCGCACCTATTTATTAAGGCGTTGGATATTTATTTATTATTTTGTATGTGCATGGGCACACGATTATGATATTTATATTTGGACATTGTATTGGGTATGCCTGACTTTTTGGGCGCCAGTCCATTAGCTTTATTTCTATTTTGTGCTAAAGCAAACTCAAAAGCCAAAAGCCTGCTATTTTGTAATTTGGGCTATTATTTGAGCTTAAAGATGATTAATACATAAAATACATGCTTTGTGGAGCACTCACATAAGGCATGGGGGGAGATTGCACCCAATTGGTCTCTTGTTCATGTCGTGCATGCTTTCTACCTTGAGTTTTGTGCAAAAAGTAGAGTTCTTTTGTTCTTGGGGACCTTCCGGCACTCATTACGCAAGCATACAACATCCGATCTGTGCACCAGTGGTATCAGAGCAAAGCTGAGGTCAAGAGCTTCCAATCGCTACCCATCTTGCGTGAAGGTGGAGCTCCCGGAATCATCGAGCTCTACAGTCAGTCTCATCGCGAACGGTCGATACGGGTGGATTCTTGGCGGTCAAGAACCTCTGTCTACAGCCTCTGATCAGACGAAGGACCGGCCTGGGGAAGCAGAGGACCACAAAGAAAGTTCCTTCTACAAGTCATTTATTTCTCAACACTCTGACAGTAACTCCATAGCCAAAAGCTTAAAAAGCTTAATTGAAAGTTTAAAAAGCTTAATAGTAAGCTTTAATAAAGCTTACTCCATCAAATTTATCAATCGGTGGCGTCAGTATACCTTCGCCGTGATTTTCGCAGTAGAAAAATGACCCCCCATAAAATTCGACGTTTTCTTCAGACTATCAACCAAGTCTCAAGTCATATAAATCTTCAGGTTGGACAAGTTCAATAAGTTCTGCAACTCTGCAAGTTTTGCAAGTTAGTAGAGGTCAAAACTGACTTATGCTAAAAACTCCCATAAGGACTGTTCCTGCGCAGAAGCACTGAACTGCAAAATTGTTCCCTGGAAGACTCTGTTTGCATATGTAGACTTGCTGAACCAGTTTCGGCACAGCAAAAGGCCATACGCAGATTTTACGAAGATTTCAAATCCCGCAACCGCAAAAGTCGAAGACCGTGAAAGCCAAACAAAAATCTATAAGCCATGTACACCTGACTTTGAGCTACGCTCATCCTGCTAATTGGATTTTGAGAGTGTGAGGTCTTTTGAATTTTTTACAGGATGACGAAACAAAATATGGATGATTTAATGGCTGAAGGCGATCTTCCTGAACCTACCATGGAACAAAAATTGGATTTAATTATGATGTAGTTGGATGAAGAACGAAGAGCCCAGCAAGCCTTGCAAGTTCAATTGGCCAATTTACAACAATTGACCACCGACAAAGATGGACCACAATTCGAAGATCTTATCTGATGAACCATCGATGTGACTCTCGAAGCTCAATCCATCCACAAAGAAACAAAGATAAGTAAAATAAATTTCAAATTTCGTACTTTCAATGGAACTCGAGATGGAAAGAATGTTCTTGTATTCATTGGTCAGTTTGATGATTACTTTCATAAAGAGACATACACTGCAAAAGATAAAATCAAGTGTGTCACTAATCATTTAGTGGAAAGAGCATCTCTTTGGTGGACCGTGGTTCGTAAGAGCATAGATTGTCCCACTACCTGGGAGAGTTTCAAGAAGAAGTTTGTGCAGAATTTCCTTCCTCCACAATTCCATAAAAAAGCTGTAAAGCAATGGGACCTTCTTTAGCAAAGAGATCGTGATCCTATTTCCCAGTACACTGAATGCTTTTGGAATGCCTTACTCCAACTACGCATGCTTGAAGACATACCTGAAGTGACTCACAAGCGCAAGTTTATGTCTGGATTACTTGGGCATTAATATGCTGAAGTCAATATGTTCAAGCCTGCAACTCTTGAAGATGCAATTTCTTTGTCTCATGACACTGAAGACAAGCTTCGAGGAAGAGACAAGCGTCCACAATAAATTCAAGCAAATGGTAACTATGGTTCAAAGCCATTCAATTCAAATTTTAGAAGATTCAAGTCAAAGTCAATTTCCTTCATCATCTTTCTGTAAGTCTTGGACAAAACCACCTTCTTTACAATCAAATACCAATCAAAACCCTAAGCCATCTTCACAGCCAAATCCTAATATTCCTAAACTTCCTACCATTGCAAACAATGTATCTAAAGCCAAATCTATAGTGTGTTACAAATGCCATCAACCTGGACATCTAGCAGCCAATTGCCAATCGAAGAAGCCACCTGTCCATATCAACTATCTTGGAGCAATGGAAGATGAAGAACATGAGGAAATTCCTGACTTTACGGAAGATGAGGACGACATTACTACTCCTTCGGATACTTTATCAGGTATGCCAACTCCAGATTCTTTGTTGACAATGAAATGTTTAGTGCATGAAAAAGAAAAGATTATTTTGCATGATGATGGTAGTACACATGATTTTATTTCTGCAAAGTTAGTGAAAGAATTGAAATTACAAACTGTTCCTACGCATGATCACATTAAAGCAGCATTCTTAGGCACAAGGTATAATGGCACATAAGAGGTGCATGATTTAGAAATTCAAATTGGTGAATACACTGAAAGAAGGAATTTTCTAGTTGTACCATTACAGTCCAGTGATATTATCCTAGGTATGCCTTGGCGTCATCAGCATAATCCTGACATAGATTATTCCACACATTCAATTAAAATTCATTTTCAAGGAAAACACATTACATTGTATGGTATGCACGCATCTAATAATTTTCCACTACTTACTCATACTCAAGCTAAACGTGAATTACGCAAAAGTAGTAAATCTTATTTAATTTGGGTGAATGAGCTTCAAGCTAAAGAAAAACATATGCATCCTAGGCATAAAGAATTCCTTGCACAATTTAAAGATTGTTTTGCTGAAGATCTACCACCTGGACTACCTCCTTGACGTCCTGAAGACCACAAAATAGATTGAATTCGTGGTACACAACCACCTTGTAAAGCACCATATAGGCATAACCATATTGAACAGAAAAAAATTCAAAATCAAGTTGAGGAATTATTAAACAGAGGATTAATTAGACCTAGTAGTTCTCCATTTGGCGCACCTGTTTTGTTGGTAAAGAAGAATAATAATACTTATCGTATGTGCATTGATTATTGTGCCCTAAATAAGGTTACTGTAAAGAATAGATATCCAATTCCTAGGGTAGATGATCTTATGGATAAACTACAAGGTTCTACCATATTTAGTAAAATAGACCTTAAATCTGGTTATCATCAGGTGAGATTAGATAAATCTGATATATATAAGACTGCATTTAGAACACAATTTGGTCATTATGAATTTTTAGTGATGCCTTTTGGATTGACTAATGCACCTGCTACATTTAGTAGAATGATGAACCACATATTTTTGAAATATCAGCATTGTGTTATAGTATTCTTTGATGATATCTTGGTATTCAGTAAAAACGAGAAAGAGCATTATGAACATCTATCTTTGGTTTTCAAGTTGTTCAAAGATAATCAATTGTATGCTAATCCAGAAAAGAGTGAGTTCTTTCAAACACAAATTGAATATCTAGGTCATATTGTGTCATCAGAAGGTATTAAGGTTGACCCTAAGAAGATAGAAGTAATATTGAACTGGCCTATACCCAAAAATGTTCATGAGTTACGTTCTTTTCTAGGTCTTGCTAGTTTTTACAAGAAGTTTGTGCGAAAATTTTCATTACTTGCTTTGCCTTTGACTAAACTTTTAAAGAAAGGTATTGTTTATCATTAGTCTGATAATCAACAGAAATCTTTTGATTTATTGAAACATGCATTAACCCATGCTCCTGTATTACAACTACCTGATTTCAATAGACCATTCTTTTTAGTAGTTACTGATGCTAGCGGATCTAGAATAGGAGCCGTACTTATGCAAGATAATCATCCCATAGCCTATTCTAGCTGTAAATTGAAACCATCCGAACTTAAATATTCCACATATGATAAAGAATTGTTAGCTGTGGTACAAGCTTTAAGTCAATGGAAAAATTATTTAATGGATTCTGAGTTTATGATTGATACTGACCAACAAAGTATTAGACATCTCCTTAGTCAACCCCAAATATCAGACCGACATAACAAATGGACAGTTTTTATTCAGAGTTTTCATCCCCTTATCCAATATCAACCAGGTAAAGAAAATATAGTAGCTGATGCTATAAGTAGAAGACCCACCATTCATAATATTTCTATCATATCATTTGATTCTCTAACTCCTATGAAAGATACTTATCATCAGGACATTACTTTTCATGCTGATTGGAATAAATTAGTTGGAAATAACTAGATTCTTATTGATTCACTGTCTTATAATGATGGATTTTTAAAATGAAAAGAGATTATGTGTTACAGTTTCATTTAGATCTTTGGTTTTGAATGAGATTCATTGTCTTCCATATCAAGGTCATAGAGATATTATATCTACTTTGCGTACATTAACTGAAGATTTTTATTGGCCACATGTGGACACTGATGACGTATATAACTTTGTTTCTGAATGTTTGGTTTGTCAAAGAGTTAAGAGACATCATGGTAAACATTATGGTTTACTTATGCCTTTATCTATTCCATCAAGACCATGGGAACAGATTTCTATGGATTCTATCACTGGTTTACCTAATACTAAAGCTAACCATGATATGATTTGGACTGTTGTAGACAGGTTTAGTAAACAAGCATATTTCATTCCATGCAAGAAAACTTTAACAGCATCTCAGGCAGCACAATTGTTTTTGAAAATTGTTTTCACTAATCATGGATTACCAAAAGTTATTATTTCTGACCGTGATTCTAGATTTTGTAATAACTTTTGGATTACTTTGTTTGCTAACCTAGGAACAAAGATTGATTTCTCATCTGCATTTCATCCTGAAACTAATGGACAAACAGAAGCCACTAACAGTACTATTTTAGATCTTTTATGTGCTTACACTATTTCTAAACCACAGACATGGGACACACATTTGCATTTACTGCAGTTTGCATATAACAATACACCACACACAGCTACAAAGAAAGCACCGTTTGAAGTGATTTATGGTTGTAGATTGTCTACACCTATTGCATCTTTATCAAATAGAATTGAGAGTGCTGATGATATTGCTAACATGCACGCTACTATTTTTGATGAGGTTAAAGACATGATTGCCAAAGCCCATCAATCATATACAAAACAAGCCAATAAGAAAATACATGCAATGAATTTCAAAGTTGATGACTATGTTTTAAGAATAGAAAAACGTAGATTACAAAGTGTAGATAGACACCCAGTTGTGAAATTAGCACCTAGATTCTATGGACCATTTAAGATCATTTACAAAATCAATGACAATGCATTCAAGTTAGAACTACCACCACATTGGAAAATTCACAACACCTTTCACATAAGTTTATTACGACCCTTTAGAGGCCAATTAGGTGAACACCCTGTTTATGAAAACCCACCTTTGTTAGATGAAGAGACTGAAATCCTTGAGCCTGAAGCTATCATAGATACTGACTTTATGACCACTAGAACTGGCCGTAGATATTCTAGATATTTGGTCAAGTTTAAAAACCATCCTGTTGAAGAGGCCCAACGGATGCACGCTAGAGACTTAAATGCTTTCCCCACTCTGTTAGCTCCACATTAAGCTAATAGCAATTGAGGACAATTGCTATCCCACCCCAGGGGTATGATGCCAGGAGGCATATTTCACAGTGGATTCCGTGCCACGGTGGATTCCATGAGGTTTTACGGTGGATTCCGTAAACTTTGTTGACCGGGGCTCATACATAAAGTGGATTCTTTGTGCGAGAAGTTGATGGGGACGCTTCTCCTTTTCGGGCGTTTCATTAATTTAGTGTGTACATGGGTGATTCCATAGCAGGTGATTCCGCAAAATACATATTAAATTAATAAACGTTTATGAGTTTAGAGAGCGCACTGGTGATAAATTAAGGTTAGGATTGATTTCTAACCAGTTGATTTATTTATGTAGGTGACGACTACTAGGTATTCACTTTTGTCGGTTTAATTGTATTATTTTACTAACGATTGTGAATGCTTCAGTTGATGTGTAGAGATAATAGCAGTGGTGGAGGAAAGCATTGGAGGATAGCGTGTATTCGAGTTATCACTTATATTTTGATGGGCACATACCTTAGGCATGGCGCCTATATTTTGTCGTGCCTATTTATTAAGGTGTTGGATATTTATTTATTATTTTATATGCGCATGGGCGCACGATTATGATATTTGTATTTGGACATTGTATTGGGTATGCCTGACTCTTTGGGTGCCAGTCCATTAGCTTTATTTCTATTTTGTGCTAAAGCAAACTCAAAAGCCAAAAGCCTGCTATTTTGTAATTTGGGCTATTATTTGAGCTTGAAGATGATTAATACATAAAATACATGCTTTGTGGAGCGCTCACACAAGGCATGGGGGGAGATTGCACCCAATTGGTCTCTTGTTTATGTCGTGCATGCTTTCTACCTTCAGTTTTGTGCAGAAAGTAGAGTTCTTTTGTTCTTGGGGACCTTCCGGCACTCACTACGCAAGCATACAGCATCCGATCTGTGCACCATATTTGAGCCATTCTCATGTGGACGATGCATGACTTTTCGGGATTTAGAGAGTGCTTAGGTAAATAGGCTTCCATTCTCGTTGGTAATATCTATCATAGCTCGTTCAAGTTTGTGTTTAATGGATAGAGGTGTCGAAACAGGTCTAGTTACCTCAGGTTATCATGCATGTCCATTGTACGGGCCACAGTTAGACTCCTGAAAGTTACAAACCATGAAGAAGATGGTATATCAAGGACATGCTGCTTTCTTGCGAGAGGGTCATGAACTCAGGGAAGGTTTTCTTGGACGACCTCCAACACGTATGAATGCCGCAAGCTGGTACGAGCTGAAAATGGTCTACGCGGAGGCACATCCAAATGGAATGCGACGGTTCTCAGTTTTCTACGAGTTGCCATATTGGATCCACTTACAGATCAACCACTTGTTGGATCCTATGCATATTTTCAAGAATGTGGACAGCTTGCTATGGGACCATATCACAGGAAAGAGAGACACTATAGGGGCACAAATGGATTTGAAGGAGGTAGGCAAGATGGAGGAACTTTGGCTGCAGTCAAGTGCTAATGGTTGCATGCAGCTACCTCACACTCATTGGGTTTTGTCCACTAAAGAAGAGCGCATTGTGAAGTAAATAGTGAAGTCTATCCGCACTTCGACAGGTATGATGCATTCTCTTAAGTCTCCGTTTTCTAAAGACAACTAATTTTCAGGGCTAAAATCCACTGATTGGCATAAGATATGTCAGGTTTGTGCTATGAATGGATTGTAATTAGCATGCACATTTTGCTATTTGGAGTATAGTCATTGTTCATAATGCTTTCTCATGTGTAGCAGTTTATACTACCGATTGCGATCGCAAGATGCCTTACTCCAGAAATATACAGGGCCATTTACAGGTCATCAACTTTAGTGCAATGGATCTCACAGAAGGAGATTAAGACGTCCTCTATTGAATCTGTGAGGTGGGGAGCAGTGGAGACGGTCTGTCTATTTGAGAAATACCTGCCTACAAGCATGCTCATGATACAAATCCACCTTCTTGTGCATCTTATAGATGAAGTGGAGATTGTTGGACCTATCCATACGCGATGGATGTTCTTCTTGGAGTGCTTCATGAAAACCCTGAAATTTTTTGTGCAACAATGAGCTCAGCCAAAAGGTAGCATGGCTAAAGGTTAATTGGTGTCTGAGGCACTAGTGCATATTTCACAATGGCTACCAACGGTGGATCTAGACAACAAAATGCTATGGTTACTGAAGGATGATGATACACTGATTGGAGATGTGGTGGTTGGAAATGGGGTAGAAAAAAGAATGGATGCTGCAATGGAGGAGAAGGTGAATCACTTTTGTATGTTGCACCATGTCTCTATGGAGACGTGGCTCGATAGGTACCAGTAGGCTAGGCAAGATCGAGAGGAAGCACAATCTGAATTTCGACATGATGCCGCAATTCATGTCAACGTGATGGTCGCATGGAGCTTTGATCGTAGCGTCTTGCGAAGGGGCAAAGGTCTCAACCGAGGAGTGGGAATTCTCGAGGGGATGTAGTCCAAAGATGATGATATATTTAGGATTTGTCGTGTCTATATTTCATATGTGACAACTAATTTGAGTTTTTCAATGTACAGTACAAAATATATAGTGTAGCATGGTCGCGCAGACGGCATTTTTGCGTGGAGCGTATTGACAAAATGCACTCCATAATAGACGGTGATATCATGGCAAGGTTTGAGCAAAAGAGCTGACGATGAGCAACGAATCCAAACACGATTATAGATGAGATGGAGTATTTTGGAAACTTGAAAAGTATTGTTACGGTGGATTACCTAGCTTCTCCATGATACTATTCGATGTGCAGTGGTTTAAAAAGTGGTACTTGAATCTCTCTTGTAGTGAACATGTAATCTTCTATCCAAACCCTCGACAACCTCGATGGTGGTATGTTATACCTTCACCTCCCCAAAGTGCGAGAGTATATAATCAAAGAGATGCTTCAAGAATAGATGAGGACAATATGTAAATAGAGGGGTCGATATTGCAAGGGGTGGAGGCCACCAAAAGCTTGGAGCATGTAGAGGAGCCAGCATCAAGTAACAATGATGGAAATACAAGAGTCCAAGCATTCTTTGAGAACAGGTGGACTCATCCTTTTGTGGTGATATGTCTATCGACCTTCCAGTGTATGCGGAGTTGTGTGAGGAGATTGACATGGGACCATAGGATACTTCATACTTGGAGCATCCACTTACTCAATTTGTTAACTAATCGCTTATAAGGGTACATAAGATATGCATTTTAAGTGAGATCATTTTTTTAGGATTTATATTACCATGCTTTGTATGATTTAAATTGATTATGCTAACATCATTTTTTGTTTGTGCAGGTGACCTTTGTGGATACTTAGATCATCAGGATGAGTCAAGGGATGAGAAATGAGGAGTTGTAGGATATCTCCATGTGCATGTCTCTAGATCAAATGGCCACATGACATATCTGAAGGACTTTGTAAGTTTTTCTTTTGTTTTGCTTGCTTATTTTTTTGCAATATCCTTTGCACTAACAATTATGTTTCTAACAATTAGTATTTTGTTTCCTTTGTAGCACTCCATTACAAATCACGATCCGACCGGCCTTGAGACTCGATATGCAGAGAGACACGATCTCACTGCATTGATCAACCAATTTTATAGATGCGGTGGACTTGTAAGTTACTCACCTTTCTTGTTCGTAGTTAGCATGTTTAATTACAATGCATTATTATATGGTGGACTAATGTGTAGTTGTTTCTTTTTTTGCAGAGTTTGTTCGATGCTCCTTTGCGATAGGACGAGCTTTCAGATGGCAAGGATGTATAGCTCGCCCTTAGATCCCTGGAGCTCACACACCCTTTGTTTTTGGTCGCCTAATCTGTGTACACATTTTCTATGTAGTAGTGATATCTTGCCATGATTGTCCAGTCGCTTTCATTATGCGATCATGTATTTATTTCATGTATTAGTGTTATGATTTAAGTACACTTTGTCTTTATTTACACGAGCATTGTACACAATGCAAAAACTATTTTGTTTGGCCCAAATAAAGCACCTAGTGCTATGCTGCCATAATTTTTTTTTCCATGTTACCGTTGCTATTAGAATCGCAAATTTACATGCACGTGTCGTTATTAGCATCGTTATTAGTGTTGCAAAGCATTGTTAATGAGCATCCGTATCAGCGACGCTGATACCAACGCAAATAGCGACACTGATAACAATGATAATACCGAATGTTCTATGGCGTCGCCAACAATGATGCTTTTTGCGAGGACGGGGAAAATTTTCTTTATTTACATTTTCGTCGCTTTTAACGTCGGTATAAGGCCTATATCTTGTAGTGCATGAAAATTTTGATGCTAATCACAGCCTTCTCTCGGCCTCCAAAACCTATAGATCCTCATCCAAAACCCGTAATCATGGCTTGCTCTTGAATCTTCATCCTTCCTACTAGCATACTGTATCAATATAATCCTAATAAAATGGACATTAGTTTCAATACCAAGCCAAACCCTCCATGCATGTGAACTACAATTGTTGTCCCTGATCTCATAGAAAATGCACAACATGGTTGCTTTCTAAATCATAATTAGTGTAAAAAATTAAATTTTCTCCTATCCATCTAACTCCATGGCTTCATCTTACCACATATTAGATGCCACTCTAGTTACATTTGGAAACAAACATGGCTACATGCATAATCAATTATAGTACCATTGTTGATTAGATCATCTGTATGATTTTAAGCACTTATGATTAATTTGAGAAATGGATAGTCCCAAGAAAATTATTTTGACCTACAATCCTATGCCTATAAACGGAAATTGTATGGAATGTGCCAATTGGACCCAAATTCTAACATGTAGTGACAGCTTAGACTCATGACAATATGTTTTCATGATCTTGCTCAATTTAAAGTCCCCTAGTCGAAATGGACTCAAATGAGGTTTTAAGTCTATAGACATTTCACATATACATAAGCATATCGGGAGCATATCACAAGTACTTTATATTTTTATGAGACTAAAATTAACTATAGAATCATGGAAAAACGCTAACAAAAAAAAAAAGTGTTCCCATAGTGACATCCTCTTATAAACATAGTCAGGGGTTATCAACAAACTAGTAGAGTTGATAGTTTTAAGAGGAAAAACTATCTCTATTATTATTTTTTAAAAAAGAGTAGTAAAACATCTATGGGAAACTCAATTGAATGGATGAGAACTTTAAAAGCCTTCTTCAACACTCATGCATTCCTCACCTAGTAGAATTCTATCCATTAATAGATGAGGTCCATCTCAAGAATTTTGGCACCTAAGTTCGAAATTGAGAGTACTTTTCCCTTTGATATTTCTATTGTGGACAATGTTAGCAATGAAGTAAGGTGATAGCAATATTAAAGTTGCTAGTAAGCTTTGGTCGGGGCCTAGCTATTTTTTGGGGCCGAAGGGGAGAGTGTGGGACCTCAATAGGCCTATCAAATGCTCATTAGATATATATTCTAGTATAAGATAGGGATGTAGCTCCTCAAAATCTCTTGAATGCAATGGCTCGAGGATCTTTCCAAGTAGACAAGAGAAAAAAATCCTATTGGATACAAAAACTATACACATTTGATGGTGTAATATTGCTACAAAGCATGCATGTCAAACATTAATTTAAAATTTACGTTTTTTTATAATCTATAATTTTTTATTTGGCATCTTGCCTAGAACTTTTTTTTTTGTTCAAGCATATTCTTTTGTTCTAACTTAAAAACTTTAGAAGCAAGAAAAAAGGGGACAAAGAGAGAGAGAGAGAGAGAGAGTGTGTGTGTGTGTGTGTGTAAGTGAAGAGAGAGAGTGTGAAAAGAAGTAAATTGAGAGAGTAAAAAGAAAGGGGGGAGAGAGAGAGACAGAGAGAGAGAGAGAGAGCAAGCGAGAGAGAGAGTGTGTGTGTGTGTATATTTGAAGAAGAAGAAGAGGAGGAGGAGGAGGAGTCACAACGTTGCTTCATGGCATCTTCATGTGATACTGTGAAGCTGCCATAGCCTAGCATTCGGTACATGTAAAGTGCACATGGGAAGCTATTTCCTTGCCTTCATGGTAGCTTCATGTGATAGTACAAAGTTTCCAGAAAGTGGACTAGCATTTTGCATATGGGAAGCGTGCAAGGAATGCTAGTTCCTATTAGCTTTTCTTATACCTTATGACTAGATGTATCTACATGATGAACTATCTTGATAGATCAATAGGTAAGCATGATACATAACTATGCTTTAGCTTAACTTGAAACTAACATCATACTAGTTGGACATTGCCTCTCAAACATAAATTATACATTCATAATGGAAACCAAAGTTTATAGTGGTTTTACATTACCATGATGGTAGCAAACTTGCTAGCCTTTTTTGGCACATAGGTACACTGATACATAAATGGCATAGATGGAGACATAATGGTAGTTTATAGAATTTACACATTAAATTGGACTAGATAAATAGAATAAGAAACAACCCTCACATTTGATTATATGTAGAATTGCAATTTGATCATGCTCCTTGTTGAAAGATTTGTTTATCACAATCCAAAATCACTTCCATCCCTAAAAGCTTCAACCAAGACCTCAAGGAAATGTAGAAGTTAAATATAAGAGAATAGAATACCCCATGAGGTGGATGCGCAAAGGCATAGTTCCCTTGCTAAAGTGCAATTATTCCACAAAAATTTTCATTAATGAAAGTTGATAACCACTAAGATCCCTTGTTAAAGTGTACTTATTGCACAAAACTTTTCATTAATGGAAGTGAATAACCCCCTATAGATGTATCAAAATTAGCAAGAAAGTGTGGCATAAACTCCCATGCAAGTATGATTTATCTAAGAACAATGTAATGTATTTCATTAAGGAAGTGGATAATCCACCTAGTAGATAGAATACAAGTAAAGTTTTACACATATCTACGCCCTTTAATATCAACATTGAAACGATGTCCATATACTTAACCATAATATGAACTCCTACTTTCAATAAAACTACTAAAACGAATCCTAGAGACTTCGTTTTCCATGATAAAATATATAAGTAGCAAAAACACATAAAATATTTATTCATAAATGATATGATTTTTGAAAAGATATTAGCTATCACTACAATAGAAACAAGGCATAGACGCGCACGTTAGACGCGCAAAGTCGGGCATCTATAAATGCGTCTATACATTGTTTCTCTTTTCATCTATACGTTGAGTTCGAAGATGTTTACCCTCACACCAAAGTGCATTGAATAATGTGTACTAGTAGTAAAAGATAAAAGATCAAACATGTCAATTATTTATATAAAATAAAACTTATAGAAACAAATTAATTGATAGTATGTCTCACCTTTGATAAGCAACCTCATGCGTATTTCCACTCTTCTTGAGATATGTTAATTTCCTCCTCTTTTTCCATTCTCTCCATTTCCTCATGTAACCAATCTATGTCAATATGATGTGGGAGCGCATTTAAATGATCTGGAAATGAGACAGTACGTCCATATCTAGTGCGAAATTCTTGTCTTTCGCTTTTTCTTCTTGCCCTTGCTTCATTATATAGTGTCACCCATTTGCTCATAACATCACTATTGAGCACACAAAAACTATTTAACTTACGAAGTTCTTCTTTTGTTAGCACTTTACTCATTCCTTTTCCTTAAGGTACTATAGAGGTCATCCTCAAGTCTTCATCATCTTTCCATAGTCGTGGTTGAGAGGGATCCACTTTAGCAAGATATTCAGAGATATAAACAAGCGATGATTGCACTGACCAACCCTTAGCCATGCTTCCCTCAGGCTGTGCTTTTTGCCTCACAAAATCTTTCAAGGTTTTCATAAAGCGCTCAAGAAAAAACATCCACCTTACATGAACTGCCCCACAAAGTGCGATCTCATCAATCAAATGTATGAGGTAATGTAATTGAGTAGTCAAAATGGATCGAGGAAAAATTTTCTCCACCAAACAAACCACCTCAACAGATAATACTCGAGCATCTTGCAATGTGTTTGGATCCATTTCCTTCGAGCTCACGTATCTGTCAAGATGTATTTGAGAATTGTTTATTTTTGTGTAGAAATTCAAAGATATATAATGAAAAAATACAATGTATACACACCTCACAAGCTCTCCCATCTTTTAAATGATATCACGTACATCTTTGGAGGCACAATGGGATATGCTAGTAGGAAGTACGAACTGAATGTAAACAATATTCATAGATCAAATGATTAGTTGAGGAAAAAGTCATCATACCCCAAAGTTTACACATAGTTACTCCACTAATTACTATATTCATGGTTAGAGATACCCTTACTTGAATCATTTTGTGCCAATTGTGGGACTTCAAACTAGATAGTTGCTCCACACCTCTTTTCTTTTTCTTTATGAAGGCTCCCTTGAGACATCTCATATATCCTGTGGGTGTTCGAAAGCTATATATTTGTTCCTTCACTATTTTTTCCTCGTTCTTTGACAACATCCAAGGTGCATGGGGTAGCTTAATCTTTCCTCTGGGTCCAATGCATGGCCAAGCTCATCTCATGCGACCAATGTTACGTAAATCCTCCCTTACATTAACTGAATCGCGAGCCCCTATCAAGTGATCCCATAATGTAGATACAACATTTTTAAATATGTGCATGGGGTCCAACAGGTGATTGATCTTGAGTTCATTCCAGTACAGAAGATGAAAGAATATAGAGAACCTAACAAACAAACAATATATTATGTAAACAATTCATCATGCTAAATACTTTAAAGTCAATCAAGAGAAATGCACTTCTTACCGACTCATGCCAAGTGCAGGGTGACTGTCGACATTAATCCATCTCTCCTTCCAATCTCGAATGATTAGAGATTGTGGAGTCATTCCATTAGTAGGAAGAACATATTTGGGATGGTCAATAGGAAGAAATCGATGATGATTGTCGTAGATAACCTTCTTTAAACGTGTTGGCCTAGAGGAAACTAGAGAGGGACCACAAATAGGACATGCATGATATCCTGACGTGATTAAACCTGAAAAAACAAGTGAATTAATGAAATGCAATTGATTCAAGTCTTGAATTTCAAATATAGAGTTATATACATGTGCCTGAACACTCTTTGTATCCTAGAAAGTCATGCATGGTGCACAACAACATGGCCTTCAATGTGAAATCTCTAGAGGATGCAGATGCACTTGTATCTTGTACCTCAATACCTTCCCATAACATTTCTAACTCTTGAATCAAAGGCTCTAAGTAAATGTCCATATTTTTTACCTTGTGCTTTCCACAAATTAGAAGGGACAATATCACATGTCCGTTTTTAATTGCCATAGATGGAGGAATATTATAGTTCACCAATACGACTGGCCATACACTGTATGATGTGCTTTTGATGCCCAATGGATTGATTCCATCCATACCTAAACCAAATCTCAAATTTCTTGGCTCTTCTTTGAAAACGGGCCACAAATTATCTATATGTTGCCATGCGGGTGTGTCTGCAAGGATCCTCCATTTTCCATCACTTGAACGATGACTAGCATGCCATGACATGAGCTTTCCAATAGACTTACACTTGAACATAAGTTTTATACGTGGAACAATCGAAAAATGGCGCAAAACCTTACGAGGCACATCCATTGACTTCATCTCCACTTCGTATCTTGATTTGCCACAAACATGACACTCTCGTGCGAACTCATGAATCCCACGAAATAAGACACAATCATCGACACATGCATGGATCTTGACATAATCGAGGCCTCCTAGAGATGCCAAGTAATGTCTTGCTTGCTCTCTCTTAGTTGGCAATTTGTTTCCTTTTGGAAGCATTTGTGATAATAACCTACATATGTTTTTAAAAGTGTTTTAAAAAACCACCAACATATATTTCTGTCTGATTTCAAAATAGAATTAACAATTAATATTATGATTCATATATAAGCCAAACTGAATTGATACCTACTTCAATAACGCATCCAAACTTACATTACTCCATCCATAAATTGTTTGCAAGTTAAGTATCTTGAGGGATGCATGAAGAACGGAGCACGTACAACCTTCATACAACAGAGTAGATGATGCTACATATAGTGGATCATTTGGCTTCGTAGAGTGACCTTCTCCCTGAACCGGTTGCGAAAATAGATGGTGTACCATGTTGTCCAAAATCTTATCCTCTGGAAGGGAGCATCTGAGGATGTGGCACCGCATCCTGCTCAATCACAAAAGGGAGTTTCATGTATGTTGATATATAATTCTCGTAACATAGACATGTAATCTTAGTGGTAAAAAAAAACAATGAATACCGATGATTTTTCTCAGTCCCATTCTCCATACAAGCTGAGGTGTGACATTGCAATTCGACGTGCTCGAAAAATACAGCCTCGACAACGATCACACATGCATTTAATTTTTCATCATAGCCATGCATCTCGATTATGAAGAAGCAATGTTTCATCCTCACTTGAGGATGTGCTCATTGACTCACCAGCTTGCACCGCACTAGGTGATGATGACGTCGACATGATTAAACCTAATTTGTGACAACATAAAAATATTTGACATTCATATGTTTACATAAGATCTTAATTTTAAATACACAAAAATAATCATAAATACATTAAAAGTTATGATAAGAATTCACTATCAAAACTTATCTTAAAAACAAAAAATTATGATAAATCCCAAATGCGCGTCTATATCCGCGTTTAACTACGCATCTATATTCGCGTCTATACTCGCGTCTACCTGAACAATAGACGCACATATGCACGCGAAAATAGACGCACACGTCAAAATTCAAACCATACTTAAATCATTTCTTTTCAAACTGTGCCTTTCCTTTCCTGCGTTTTTTGTGGTTCTGAAGCTTGAGTTAAGCCGACATGCAGTCTCTTCATGCCTCACCTCCTCATGATTCACCTCTTCTTTCATTTCAAACACACAAGAAGGGAAAAAGGAAAGCCAAGGAGAGGAAGAAAGAGAGAACAAGAAAGAGAAGAATAAGAAGAAGCAGCAAGCAAGCAAACAAGCATCAAGGGAGGGTAACTTACCAAGGAGAGGAAGAAGGAGAAGGAGAAGCGCCACCACCCGCCACACCAAACACCCAAGGTGAGTCTCTCTCTCTCTCTCTTTCTCTCTCTCTCTTTGTTTCTCTCTTTCTCTCTCTGCTCTGTCTGTGTATTTAGGATTTGTGATTCCATTATGTATTGCATTTTGTAAATCGTCAATGGCGGTCGTCGGTCTAAAATCGGGCCGACCAAGTGCGTCTGCTAGCGCGTCTACATCTCAATGTAGATGCAGATATAGATGCAAAAAAATGTTTCCTCTCAGAGCGTCTGAGGGTGCGTCTTAGAGCGTGTGTGCTGGCACGTGTGCTCTGCAATGTACACGTAATGATACACGCGCTACACAGAAGGTTGACTTGCAGTCTACACGCGGGGATACACGCGCATTGACCTGGGAGGCACATCTGGCAGCGCGTCTGTGCTGCATGTTAGATGCGCAGATAGACACGTTGGACAGAAATTGACCTGGGATGCGCGTCTGGCAGCGCGTCTGTGCTGCATGTTAGATGCGCAGATAGACGCGCTAGACATAAGGTTCACTCTGGAGCACGTCTACGAGTGCATCTAACCTGCAATGTAGACGTGGGGATACACATGCCAGCTCTCCCAGTTCTAATATTAAACAATATATTTTTGCAATGATGAATGTGACCAATCCCATGTTTGTGTTTATCTCTTTTCTTGTTTAAGAGAAGCATTAGCACTTAAGTGTTATGCTCAATGTCTAAAGAAAGCTCTTTGAAAATGTAGGTAATATATGATTATTTATATGCAAATAAATTTGTCTTTTTCCTGTGTTTTTTTTGCAGATGTCGTGTCCTGGTTCATCTAGCAATGACCCAAATGTGAATCGCATGAATGATACATTGGCCTCCTTTGGCAGGGGGTTCAATGCATTTTTTGGAGGTTTTCTTAGTAGGGAAGACTTCATGGGAGAGATGACCAGACACCTTGGCCGCTCTCCCACAGCGGACGAGGTGTTCAGTGTCATGTCTGGGATGCCTCTAGCGTCTTTGCCTGGCACTACTTCCTAGACTCCACATACAGGTACTCCATATGCATGTACTCCATTTGCAAGTACTCCACGTGCTCCACGTGCATCGGCTGAAGCACAAGCATCTACAGAAGCACGTGCATCTGCAAAAGCTCATGCGTCCAGCGAGGCAGAGGGCAGTCGATAGAGAGGGAGGAGGGAGAGTCGAGGGGGAGGACGAGGGTTGTGTGGGGGTTGCCTAGGAGGTGGCGAGCAATCACCCTCACCACTAGATCATGTAGAGGAGGTTGTACGCCAGTACTATAGAGTTACAGATGCTGGTGGCATCTTTCATGATGATGAGGGAAGGGATGTAATGGCATACATGAGGAGCGTCGTGCATGCGATGTATAAAGATTGTTTCATTGCCTTCAAAAATCAGAAAAGCGACTTGTGGCAGGAGGTGTTGAGGGCAGTCCATAGGAGGTACCCAAATCCTGAGGGTCAGCGATTCTCGGATGATTGGGGACGTACAGAAGTGAGGGATATGCTTCACAACAAAAGATCCCACCTCATGACACGGGCCAAGGACTCACTACAGAGGCTGGAGGAGGGGCGTGGAGCCTATAGCCAACCACCTATGTGCCACCGCGTAGAGTGGAAGAAAGCCAAGAAGAAAGCAGCTGAGAAAGTGAAGAGTCGCTAGCATGCAGAGGCGCGACGGATCCAAATGGAAACAATGGGATCGTCAAATTACGAATCGGGCGGTAGAGAGTCATGGGAGGCAGAGTTTGTAAGTATATTTTGATTTCTAGTTTTTTTTAATTTATATTTATTTCAATGCTTTATATATTTTAGTCTAATATATTGTGATGTCTAATTGTTTGTATATCTCTAAATGTTTTTGCAGACTACCATCGTTGGTAGGACACCTACCCCTAGAGAGGTAGGTTACCATTGAGGCCATAATCGCACAGCGACATGGCTTCACTTTTATGAGGAGGGTCTCATCACTGAGGACCAATACAACCCGGCCATGAGGATTCGACAGCCAGAGGAGGTATGTTTTTCTTACTTTCCTATTAAAAGTATAACTAATTATAACTTTTTCTCCACCTTGTCTATGTAAGCAACCTTGATCTTTTGTGTGTGTAGGAGAACCCGGATGTGGAGCATAGCGAGGAGGGGGATAGAGACGCTAGTAGCCATGGTGGTACTAGCGAGGATGTTTCCTCTTCAGATTCGTAGAGGAGCACCATACCTCCTCATGAGGCCTTATTTTCTTGTATATGTATGATATCTCTTTGAGCCTACTACTTGCGGCCATGCTTTAGGTCGCAAGCACTCAAAACTTCCCTTGTAAATGCTTTGATATATAATGAATACATGGACTTTTACTTTCAATTCTCGTGCCCGTAAGATACATTGTCTTTTTCCCAAATATACAATCTTATATATGGGAGGGGAAAAAAAAAACCAGAGAGTACCACATGCTCTCTTCTTTTTTTTCCAGTTCTGTTTTGCGCGTCTATCAGCACGTCTAAATTGTAGATAATTCGTGTTTATTCGCGTGTCTATAATGCAGACTACACATGCTTATACATGCGCTTCATAATTCAAATTAAAAAAAGAAATTAAATATCTTTTTTTTAAATGGCATTTTTTGTTTTCCGTTTGCGTCTATCAGTTCTTGTAAAAGCGCGTCTACCAACGTGTCTATATGCGCGTGTATATGTGCGTCTATTGCGCGTCTATTTGTGCATGTAAATTCGTTGATATATGCGATTATAGACGCAGAATGATAGATGTGCAAATAGACGGGCGGATACATGCACCTGTAAGTTTTTCTTTGTATTTAAAAATCACATCTAAATGTGCGTCTATGAGGCCTTTTTGTTGTAGTGTATAGCTATAGTAAGACATGGGTTTTTTTAAATAGATTGTAATCCAGATTATCTTCAGTGTGATGAAATTTCCCTCCCCTTATGCGAGAAAGAGAGATACACCCTTCTTGCTTCTTAAGTGAAATTTTCCTTTTGAAAAAGTAGTAAAAATTTACAAGTTTCTTAGTGTGCACTTTGTGCCTGTACACACCACATCTTAACAAAAAGTAGAGTAGTTTCATCAACTAGAGTCAACTAGTGTGTGCAATAAGAACATATCGATCTTTATTAATTTAATATCATTTAGCTCATGATAATTAAAAGAGTTCAGAATTTCCTTACATTAATTTTCTATAAAGACCTAAACAAGCCAATAATATTAACTCAATCAAACTATTTTCAACAAATTAATAGTAAGAAAAATAATTTGCTAATCCTTGTTAGATGTTGATTGTTTCCTCGTACAAATAGTCAACTATCATGCTCGCTAGTTTCTATATGTATTGAGCTATGTTAAATGGTGGTTAACATTTCTTTATCAGTTAACATTTCTTTATCAGTTAGTCATAGGTTACCATCATAGGACTTGTGCACTATTTAAATGAATTTTTGAAGGGATAATGAGAAGAAATTAGGAAAGATCGTAGAGGAAAATAAAGAAAGAATGTTACACCATGTGGGCATGAAATGAATTAACTAGACCCATCTAAGTAGCACAAGATCTAGTGACTACTCAGTCTAAGGCCTCCCATTTCTAGAACATGGTGGCTATTTTGAATATTTAGTGCTAGGAAAAACATGTCCAAAACTACTTCTAGATATAACCATTTAACTAAGATTGGAGAGAGTGTGTATATTTGTAGAACATGGTTGCCATTTCCAACACTTACTGCTAGTAAAAATGACTCCATAACTATATCTAGATATGGCCATGTAATTGGGAATGGAGAGGGTCCATGTGTGTTGGGAGGTGGGTGCGTCATTAGAAAATTTAAGCTCACATCCATATGGTTAACAAGCTAGATTCTAAATACCTATATAGAGAATTTTGATAGAATATAAGAAATTCTCTCTATATACACATAATTCACAAGATAATTACCTATTGTCAAAAGTAGGGAATGATATATTTACATTCTCTTTTAGGAAAGTTTAAGAGAACATAAGAATTCTCTCTAATACTCTACTATTAAATGTAGGGAGTCACAAATTTACATTCTCTTATATAGGAAAATTTTAAAAATTTTAGGAAATTCTCTAAATTGGCCTATGATTATCTACTGTTAGTTGTACGGAATATAATTCCCTACTTAGATATGTGGAATCCGTACCTAACACATAGGAAATATTAGAGAATTTCCTACATTTGACAAAAATTTCTATATAGGGAATGATTAAAAGTTCCTTATGATAAAGGTGATCATAGGTTTGCACTTTCTAAAAGAACCATGAACCCTATTCCATTAGTGTGATAGTTTCTCAAATCAATGCATCATTTTAACCCATTTAAAATCATGATGCATGTTTCAATATCGATATACTAACTAGTTTTTTATTTTTAAATATGTTTGGAGCCCCAAGAGGAACACCAAGAAAATAGGGAATCTAATACAAGAAAATCCATCATGTATCATCAAAAAATATCTTTTTCATATTTGGTATGACCACAACAAGTAAAAGAACACCAGGAGCAAGAAATCTTCAGTAGCTTCATAGAAACAATTCTCCCATGGCTTTAACTTGAACAAAATAAATTATTCTCTTCATATTCTCCATAGAAATCATCAAGTACCACAAAGACATGAGAATATACCACTTTGAATGCAAATCATCACATAGTATTCTTCTTCAAAAGTTCCATAGCTTTCTCTCACTCATAGATACATTATTTTTCATAGAATTGGCTACTTCTCACGTACACTCTCTCTCTCAAATGTACAATGAGATAATCAAGAATAATCATTCATAACTCCTCTTAGATCATGGATAGCCCTCCCAAGAGGTATGTCTGATATGAAAGGTCACTAGAGCCACTACAGTGTCTTTTGAGAGCTCAGCAATGTCACTGCCACTTTAGTGTTTACTTCAAGTCTTCAATAACTACTTCTTCCACTTCTTTGAGCTGTTTTGAACTTATATTTATATTCTCTCAAGATGGGAAAACTTTTCCAAGCTATATATTCATTCATCATCATACTTAGAGAGGCATATAGAATGGAACAAAACAGAAACAAAGGCTCTTGAGAAGCTCAACAGAGGGTTTACAATACCATACAGAAGGTCATTAGAAAGTTTTTTGCTCACTTAAGTCACTCAATACCATTAAGAATTAGTTAATATGCGTCCAAAAACTCTAAAAATGTATCAATCCCTACTCCAACCCCTCATACTAGAGAAGAAAAAAAGAAGGTCAATAGACTCAAACAAAACCAATTAGACGCTATCAGGATATCAACAGAACATCTCAAAACAAAATATATCTACTATAAACCATCATAAGCTTCCAAAACATAATCAATCTCACCCAAAATACTCTTAAACACTCCCAAAACAACTAAACATCATACAAAATCCATAAAAAATCAAGCTTTCAGTCCACAAAAATAACAAAAATCAAATAATTTCAACGCTTAGCATATCCCCACACCCAATCAGGGAGTGTCCTCATGACCTAGAAAAAAGAGAATACAAGTTCAAAATATAGCTCATCTCGATCTACTTCAGATTATTTAGAAACACCATCCAAACACGACCCCAACTCATAACCTATATCTAATAAAGAATTGCAACGAAAGGAAAACACCTTTATCCATTATCTCAACTTTGAAATATAAAAACATGACAAATTGTTAAAGGATATAAGAGGTTCTACATCTTTGCATCTACAAATCGTCAAAAAGATAACTTCTAAGACAGTGTTGAATCTCCAACCTCCATGATCCCATCATAAAACAACATAACCATCACACACACACACACACACACAAAACAACCATTTGAATGGCACCTCCAAAAGAGATATCATTATGAATCATCAAAAATTACATTCATGTGTATCAATTAAGATGATCCCTTTTTTGAAGGCTTGTTGGTGATTATGGAAGCGATCCATAGATAAAGATTTGTCTACAAAATTTTTAGGAGGATTTTGGAAAAATTACAAAAAACACATCATCTCCACTAAGACAAGGTATCTACTAGGTAAACAAAGAGCATGAAAGTACAAGGTATCCAATTGCTGAGGATTGATAGTCACATTCACATTTATACACAGCTTTGGTATCAACTTCTGATCATTATGCGAATGCCTATACATATACATGAGATACCAAGCTAAGTGAGCAATTAATCTCACTAAAGGATCCGAAGACTATGAATGCTACTGAGCAAAATAAAGATAGTTCTGGAAGGCTTGGCTAGTAGTCGTCCCTTTTCCTGGAATCAATGGCCAATTGATCTAAGGTTCAGTAAGTGAATCTCTTGCACTTCATCCTCATCTTCTAGGAGTTTTCTAATCAAAATTGACATAAGCACTAACCAACTAAGGTGGATGAGGGATAGAAGTAGTAGGAGAAGGAAGAGGAACCAATGAAAATGGATGAAGGGATGGGTAAGAAAAATCATCAAAGGAAGAATGTGCTAAATAGGGATTAGTTGAGAACTTAGGAGAATCTATTAAAAATGATGTTAATAAATAGGCTAAAAAAATGGAAGGAATTTTTATAGATGGAGAAGGACAAGATGGAGGAGGGAAAAATACTTGATCCTCAATAAAAAAACACTGAGTAACAATAGGAATGTGAGGAGCACCTTGAGGTTCAAAAAGAAGAGGTAAAAAAACTAGTCAGTTAGATTTATAAAGAGAAAGATGAGTATCATATCTATGGGTCATTTGTTGATAATAAGATAAGCTAGGAATTGATGGACCTAAAAGAGATCGATGATGGTAAGCATCAAAGAAAGATGAATCGAAAGGAGGTTGTTTTGACACATAGACTAAGAGGCCATGGTTAGTATTCTCCACATGAACAAAGGCTTTATTTTGTCATTAATGCATGAGCACAGAGTCAATCATTGTATGTTATCATGTTTAAGGGCAATCAACCACTTTAGAAGAATGGATTTGGAACATTTGATCAATTTGAAACTACACATATTTAACATACAATGTAGCTTGTAATACCACAACCCCTACATACCAAGCTAAACCTTCATCATCTGGAATTAATAAATCACCTCTCAAGTACATATAAGACATTAGCATACTGTTTGTAGTCACATAGTCTTCAAAAACCATTCTAACCACTTCAATCAATAAATCAACAGACCAAGCTCCACTCCAACCATCCTCTGGAAGAGGAAAATCCATCATTGAAAGCTTAATATAGAAGGCCACACTATTACTGATAATGAATAAAGAAAGAGTGGTTTGGAGGAACAAACTCCTGAAACTGCTCAAATGAAGACCACAATAAATCCATTCTGGACTAAATTCTTTCCACCTTAGCTTGGAATAAGAGGCATAAGGTAGCATTTCTTTGAAGAATTGCAAAATTCACAAGGGATAAGGAAGGAAATGTCTGTACAGCAGGACTCTGCAAAGCAGAATGAGACTCAACCAATTGCTCCTTAAATTGTTGAATCTGAATGTTACTTTGTTTGGCATTAGCTAATTTAAGCTCTTCTATTTGGGTAGATATCAAAGCTTTAAGCTCTTGAGACTCTTACGACAATCTATCCCTCTCCTCGGTTACAATAACCACTTGGGATTTAGTATTAGCCAATTGAGTTTGCAAACTAGAAATCTCCACTTTCTGAGCATTAATAATCTTATTCTATTGCTCTATATGGGTACAAAGATAAAAAAATCTTCCATGAGAAGAATCTAACTCATCATTTGGTTTTTTGAACTTCTTCATAACAAGAAGAACAGAGTTGCTAGATACAAGCAGTCAGCGAGAGTTCAATAGAACTCTAGATATCTTTGCATAAGAAAGAAATTGCATCTCCTCCCACCAAGCATTATATAGAAGGAATGAAAATCTCAAGAGTACCGTCACAATGTGCTTTTAAAAGATTCGGCATTGTGAGGAAATTTGGCAATTGACTGCTAGAATGAACAAGAATGGAGACTGGAGGAGGAGCTGAGGCTGATTTAGCCACTCGTTTGAGTCACTTCCTCTAAGTTACCACAGGTAGGAGGGGATCAAGATCCTCAAGAACAACATCACTGCTTTTAGTAGGAGAAAGAGAAACCTTTGGAGAATCAACTTGTAATGCAAGAACTTCCTTACCAAGGGCAACATATGCTAAGAAAATAGAAAGATAGGAATCAAATGTGACATTAGTCACATTGCTCCATGTGGCTCTAACAAAATGCCGATTCATCTTTGATAGGAGATATAAACTCCAATCGATAGTAATTCCTTTCAACACCATTTAGGAAGCTATGAATAACTCCTTCGAAAGGAAGTTAGAAGGTGTTTTGGCTAGCATAAACCTACTTTGAAGAAATTGACATAACTGTTTCGAGATTGGATTAGGGATCATGGAGACACTAATGCCTTAAATTATAATAACCCTCTTACGGTCTAAGACATCGTATGTCTCCTTCTACAACAACTTGAGGATATCCTCCTTAAAGAACAATTGTCGAGAAGTAGGAAAAGGATCTCCTCAATATGGTAAGGACAATCATTTAGGTGTCATATGGATAATTGTTCCTCGAATACGACCAGAGCTCTTATTGTAAGAGGCTAAAAACTAATCACAGATATCAGTATCCTTCAAGATAAGTGGCAAGGAAAGTTTCACAAACTTGGTTAAGCCCACTTTACTAATAATATCTAAATAAAACAATAATAAGGAGTCATAAGACACCAAAGGAACGTACGTGTAAAAAGGAAAAAATCCCAGCTTAAAGGGATAAACAAGGCTATAAGGTCAGATGGTAATTCTAGTGAACGAAGGATGCATTCACATGAAAACATAGTAAAACAAAGGATAAAGCCAAACAATCAAGGAACAACCTCAAGACGGGGTGAAAAATGGGACAAGTGGTGGAAAAGGGACCCCATCAGGGTAGGACTAGGGCTCAAGTCATATCATAAGAAGGTTTTTAGGAGGGTATGCAAAGTGAAGGTGTAGGGATGTATCCCCACACTTAAATCGCGAATAGATCTGATTAACTATGCAACATGGACCTGAAACTTAACCACAACTCATACACATATGTCCCCCATACTTAAAACATAATTGACTTCAGTATGGTTAGAAAAACTTGATCCAATTCGTAGTTGTTAGCACAAGAGGTACCACAACTTGCCACATCACACTCAGCCCTAGTATGGCATGGACCATGTAGTAGCACCTAGGAAGGTAGCTTTGTTGATGAAGTGTCGGTTAGGTGTTGTCAGTGGTGAGGTACATAGCACTTGGTCTCAACAATCGCTCATGTTGAACTAATAGATTGATCACTCATCCCATGATGTGCATTACAAAAAAAAAAAGATTGAAACCCATAACTCACTTCGAGTTGAAAAATCGACAAAGGGGAGATTCGGAGGGAGTATACCAATGTGCATAATTGATGGTGCATCAGTGCGTCCCAACCCATTTGGCACAGGTGGAAGAAGGAAGCTTAGGGAGCCTTATCGTACAGTGTTCCTAACAAAATGAGGTGTATGGTGATGTCAAAGGAGACTCATCACGTGGTGCATAGGGAAACAAGAACGTATATGTCTCCAAGTGTCGAAACATCCCTCAATCCTCACCTCTCAATTGATGAAGGGAAAATCAATCACACTCAGCCCCCCCTTTGTCTCACACGCTGCTAATGATTACAAGAGGGCAATGGCGTTTCTCACATCATGTTGATTGAATCCTCATTGCCACTCTTGCAAAGGTCAAGGAGTGTTATAGTGTCGTGTACACCCAAACAAGTTGTGCTTTATGCATTGAGAGGCCCATCGCATGCATGCAACAATACTCAATTCACACATTTACCTCTCTATTGGAGATAAAAGGCAATGACTATTCACTCAACCCACCTTCCGTCTCTCCACGGGGGATTCACTAGTAGTAATAAGGAGACGTCACCTGCGTGCAAAAAATATATGAAAATACCCCTTATCTACCCCCTATTTATGGGACCTTACCTTATAAAATGTACCTTCCTTCCCTTAAATAACCCCCTCCTTGTGTCTCTTGCTCTTTTAATGAATTTTGAGGGTAGCCCATACTCACATTTCCATCTGTTTAGGATGAAACCTCTCATCACTCAAGGATTGTCAATGAAGATCGGCTTAGTCTGGTTAATGATGTCAACTTGTATCGGTTGATAAAGAGGCATACCCAAGGAGGTGTCTAACACATCTGGGTACTTAAATTGCATATGGAAAATATCGTATGTTGTAGAAGTCAGAAGCACTAATGGGGTTGCAAGATTCAGTGCACCAAGGGAGGTGGCTTTGAAACTTCTTCTAGAAGATTTTTACTAGTGATTCAACTATCTTGGACTGCGGCATGTTGCAACCTCTTCCATAGTCAACTTCCCATCCAAGGGTGTGTGCCATCTTTTCTTGGAAGAACGAGGCTTGTTATGATAAGTAATTTCTTCATTTTCTCTCATAATAATTTTGATTTTAAAATTTTTTCTCTTTTCCTTTCTTTTGCCCTATTCCCGAGGGTGTTTCCACATTTTCTCGAAGAATAGGTGGGCATGACAGACCGAAGTCCTTTTCTCCCATGATTGATATATGTTATATATAAATATAAATATAAAATATATATATATATATATATATATATATATATATAGTTCTTTTAAAAGAGGATAATGGCAAGAATACCATATAATAGAACCATCCTCACTACCTCTATTGGATCAAATGGAAAGGAAGCCATGTTGGGGTGAAAGGTGGCTGTGAAGGGTTATCGGAATGATGCCACCTCATAAGAATCAGCAAGAGGGCTATCATGAGCAATAAGTAAAGCTGTATTGACCGACATGCAAAGAATGAGGGAGCTATCAATGATGATTTTCATGATCCCCAAGGAGAGTAATACGTCTAGAGATGATAGCCATTAATCAGGAAGCGATCATTAGAAGCATTGACTATCTAGACTTAGATAGAGCCATTAGGGTTGATGACAAGTATTTTATAAGGGCCCATCCATCTTTATTGAAGCTTGCCTAGAAACTTGCCAAATTTGAAATTATAGGCCATGACTAAGTCACCTTCCGTGCACCCCTTTTGCTTGATGAAGCTATCATGATAGGCCTTTCTCCAAGCTTGTATGGCTTCCATGCACTCTAGGGCCATCTTGGAGTCTCATCTAGACAATCCAAGTGCAAGAGATGGTGTTGCAGGGACTTTTCATCTCCCAAACATTCTTTGATAGCCACACACAAAGAGGATAGCTCGAGTTCAACACAGAAGACATCTTCTATACCATACACCAACTAGAAAGGAGTCTATCCTATAGCAGCCTAATGAAAAGTTTTGTATGCCCAAAGGTCCTTTATAAGTTGATCACCCCAATCACGACAATGTGTGGCAATCTTCCTTGTAAAGATCGAGTAGAGGATGTGATTGGTAACTTTGAATTGGCCGTTGGATCTGGGATAATAGGGTGTGGAATTAGGATGTTGTATCTTGTTTAGCTCTATCAATTCTTCCATAATCTTGTCAAGAAAGTGAGTATCTCTATTACCTAGGAGCTCTAGGAGGCTACCAAAATGGGTGATGATATTCTCGTATAGGAACAGGGCCACGTTATTGCCACCACCCTATTTGAGAGCTTTGGCTTCACACCACTTCATCACATAGTCTATACAGACCAAGATGTATTTGTTCTATTTACTTTTGGTTGGCAGATCAATAGGGCCATGAAGTCAATTCCCAACTTTTGGAATGGCTTGAGGGGAAGGAGGGGTTACAATGGCATGGTGCTAGATTTGATAGGCTTCCCCATTCATTGACAAGCATCACAAGATTTATAGTAGTCATAGGCATCCTTGTGGAGGGTCAGCCACCATCAATATCCTATGAGTAAAGCATTTATCATTATCGCTTCTCCTACAAAGTGTTCGCCATAGGGCTCGTTGTGGCATGCTTTCAACATGATTTCAGTCTCTTCTCATGCATTACATCTGCACAATACTTCATCTTTGCCTTTCTTGTACAGAGCACCATCTAACAAAGTGTAGGGCGTTGATTCCAGCAGAAGCTTCTTATTCTCATGGCTAGAGATAGGAGGGCAATATTGTTGGGTTGCCAAGAGGTTGGCTATATCTATGTACCATGGGGTAACAATTTTTATTAGAAAAAGGAAAGCATCATTAAGGTCTATATCATCCTGCTCTCCGTTGTTACTTTGAGGGATTTGTTGACAAATGATTAGCCAAGACATGGGAACGAACATGTTTGGTAACCACTTCAAAGTTGAACTCTTGGAATGGAAGGAGCCATCTCATTATTCTTCCCTTCACATCAGCCTTGTTTATTAAGAAGGAAAGGGCCTTATGGTCCACCTAGAATTTGAAGTGCATGATAGTAGGTAAAGTGAGAACTTCTCCAAGGCAAACACTATTGCCAAACACTCAAGCTCCGTCCATCATAGTAGAGTTTCTTTCTCTATCAATTACCTTTTAGCTTGCATAATAGATAGGTTGTTCTAACTTTGAAGGGCCCTTTTGGCATAAAACCACACCGAGGTCTTTCACTAATGTATCGATGTGCCCATGAAACTCCTTCATCCAATTAAGAGGTTGCATGATAGGTGCTTCAACCAGGCACTGTTTTAGAGTATTAAATGCCTCATCACAATTAGTAGTCCATGTAAACTGTGCATCTTTTCCAAGGAGCTTATGCACGGAGCTGCCTTGGTCAAAAACTGTGCAATGAATCTTCTGTATTAGCCCACATGGCCAAGGAATCTCCTCACTTGTTTGAGATTGGTTGGCATTGTTAAAGTTGCAATATTCTCAATCTTTGTAGGGTCCATCACTATCCCTTGTACAGAGACTATGGCCCAAAAGAACCGACGAGACTTCGAAGATATACTTTGGACAAGTTAGATGGAGATATGTCTTTAAGATATAGGTAGTTACAAGCTAATGTTTGTGGATTCGAGAGAAACTTCACAACCTTCAGCTCACCATTTATTGTGACTTAACTTGGAAAAACAAATTTATACATAAGATGGTCAAATAAATGAATTAAGAGCTTGAAACTTATAATCACAAAGATGGATGAATTCTAAATAGGAGTACAACTTCAATTGATACAAGAAGAGTCTTGCCCTTCCTTGCCTATAAATATAGCTGCCTATTTTAGTCTAGGCATGAAGAAGATATTCAAGACACACTACAATATATAGACCCAATAGCGACGTTTAAAGAGACGGAATTATTAATGGAAAAAATTATCCCGATCATCGCTATTCGCGTCGCTTTAGTGACGCGATCAATTTGTCATTGTTAGCGTCGCTATTTGCATCACTAATTAGGTTAGCGATGCAAATAGCGACGCTAATAGAGACGCTTATAGCGACGCAAATAGCGACACTAATATCAATAGTTGCATAGTAAATTTCCGACACAAATAGCGATGGTTGCATAGGGGAAAAAATTAGGTGGCAGGGCTGCATCTAAATATTCTTGCATAATTAATTTGCCAATGTTACCTACACCTAATGTCTAAAAATTGTGTATCAGATTTTAAAAAAAAAACTGAATCCTTTGATTACAAAAGCTAGATATAATCAATTCCAAAAGGTATTTCACAAAGAGCTTTTTCATCACTTGCTTAGGCTTGAGAGAAGAAGAGATTGTGATTGCAAAAGCTGGATATAATCAATTCAAAAAAGTATTACTCAATGAGATTTTTTATCACTTGTTAGGCCCAAGAAGAAGAGCTTCACTTCAAGCTTTCATTATAGTTAGGACCCTGAGGCATGAATAAGTCCCATTGATCTTCTGCTCACTCCAGCTTATTTCAAACTTGTTCAAGTCTTTTTGGGGGAGTATTTGGACATTTGTAAGAGTTATACCATGGTGTTGGAGCCAGAAACACTTATATTGGGAGTGGTAGTGTCTCTAAGCTCTACTTCTTCCTTCTTGTTTTTACCTATGTCTAAGTCATCTTCTATCTCTTCTTTCTTGTCTTTATCCTCAATCTAAATGTATGGAGGTGTTTTAAGATCAAAAGAATCAAGCTCATCTTCCCCCTTCTCAAACTCCATTTCTTGAGCTCAGACTAGTTGCTGTACTCCAAGTAGATCCCTAAAACGAATAAATTTCTATTTACCAAGTGATTTGGTAAAGATATCTGCTACCTGATCTTCTGTATTCACATGAAGTAGATTAAGCTATCCTACAAGTACCATTTCTCTTATGAAATTGTAATGAACCTCTATGTGTTTCAATCTAGCAGGATAGACGGGACTACTAGCCAGCATCCATATACACCTTAGGTTGTGCACATAACTCTCACGCTACTCCATATATACCTCTTCAAGCAAGTCACCATTCAGGAATGCATTTTTGACATCCATCTGCCATAATTTTTAGCCCTAATGCAATGACTATTCTCACCATTTCCATCTTGGAAACCGAACTGAAAGCCTTCTCATAATCTAGGCCGTATTGTTGTGCATATCCCTTTGCAACCACCTGGCCTTTATACCTTTCCAACGAACAATCTGACTTGCGTTTCTCTTTATAAACCCATTTGCTTAAAGACATCCAGTACCTCATCCTTGTACTTCCGAATGTACATCCATGTGTATCGGTTGAAATAATCTATCCAACTGACAGTAGATTCTTGCAAATTCTGTTCTACCATCTGTCCAACCGACAATAGATTCTTGGTAATAGAAGGTACATGTAGTACATCATGTAGGCTCTTCTTTTTGCCATCATAGCTGTACCAATCTACCTTCCTATTGGTGGGCCATCCCACACTCGTACCCAAAATCTTTCCATCCCTTTTAGCTCCAAGTCTTGCATGACTTCTTGAACAACCTTATGAAAAAATCTTTTCGGGATGAGAAGCTCGTATCCGCACTGGATTCTCCTTATCTCTTGAAGGGCGACAATGCTCGATTTCCATCTCCTCTTCTTCTCTGGTGGTCATTGGGGAGCACCTGCTACTACTACACTAGAGGAGGCTCCACCTTGTGCTCCAGGTGGCAGGCCTTGGTGTGAGGCCTTCCCATGGCCAAGAAATGGGGACATGCTTGCTTGGTGCCTACCATGCAAGCTCGAGGAGGGAAAGATGGAGAAGAGATAGAGGTTGGGGGTGTAAGAATGAAGGAAGCAAAGAAAGTAAGATGTGAAAATGAGAAGAAGAATGAACTTTTAACCCATTTAAACCCCAAAACTAGGTTAATGCAACTTCATACGCATTGTCTATTGTGTGATCGCAAATCCATAACCTTTTATCGGAATGCGATGAAACTTCACATGCGCACTCGTTAGGTGGCCAAGAGCCCAATTTTTTTTTGTGAAAAAAAGGCATGTAGACCCTTGGTTCGAAGTTCGACATCTAAATAATCCTTTTGCACTTCTCTTTTTCTTTTTCTCCTTCATGGGTTCCCTCCTTCTCCTTTGTAGTTGTCCCCTCTCTTTTAGTGGATGTGGTGGCAATGGTAGTGGTAGTGGTAGTCTCTCTCTCTCTCTCTCTCTCTCTCTCTCTCTCTCTCTCTCTCTCTCTCTCTCTCTCTCTCTCTTATGTTGATTTGTCTCCATTCTTCTCTCTATACATCTCTTCATCAACAAAAAGAAAGAGAGAAATAAAGAAAAGAGAAAAAAAAAGAGAGAAGAGAGAATGCACTTACCTCAATGGTTGAAGAAGAATCCTTTCGCGCTTCTCTCCTTCTTCTTCTCCTTCATGGGTTCCCTCCTTCTTCTTTGCAGTTGTCCCCTCTCTTTTTGTGGTGGATTGGCGGTGGCAGCGGCCTCTCTCTCTCTCTCTCTCTCTCTCTCTCTCAATCTCTCTCAATCTCCCTTGCGCATGTTGATCTCTCTCACTTCTTCTCTCTATATACTCTTCATCAACAAAAAGAAAGAGAGAAGTAAAGAAAACAGAAAAACAAAGAGAGAAGAGATAATACACTTACCTCAAAGCTTGAAGAAGAATCCCTTTGTACTTCTCTCCTTTTTTTTCTCCTTCTCGAGTTCTTTCCTTCTCCTTTACACTTGTCTCCTCCCTCTTCATGGATGGCGGTAGTGGCGGTAGCCTCTCTCTTTCTCTCTCTCTCTCTTTTGCTTGTTTACAAACCTGTAAAATGCCATGCTCGGGTTTTGACACTTTTTTATATAAGGCCCTCTCTCTCCCGTTTTTTATTTCTCTCCATCTCTCTCTTCCTTCCCCTTCCTTCTTCTCTCTATTTCTCTCCCTCCTTCCCTCCCCACTCTCACTCAACTCATCTCATTGCAAAAACAATCAAAGATAGAAAATAAAAAGCTTAAAAAACAAAGATATTGAAAGAAATGTCACCCCACCTCTCTTTATATCTCTCTTCCCCCTCTCCCTTTACTTTTCTTTCTTAAACTTCTCTCTCATTCTCTCATTGTTTTCCTATTTCTCTCTCCCTCTCTCTTGCTCTCTATTTTTTCTCTCTATCTCTCTAGAACTCTTTCTCCCTCTCTCTCTCTCTCTTGTTTTCACTCTCCTTCCTCTTTACCTCACCCTTCTTTTCTACCTCATTCTCCTCTCTTCCTTCCCTCTCCCTCTCTCTATTTATCTTCCCCCCTCTTTCTCTCTTTACTTCCCTTTCTTTGTTTCCTCTCTCTTTGTTTCTTCCCCCCCCTCTCTCGTTGTTTCTCTCACTCATTCTCCTCTCTCCCTCCCTTCATCTCTCATTTCTCTCTTCCTCTTTCTCTTTGTTTCCTTTCTCTCCCTCTTTCTCTCTTCCTCTCCCTTCATTTTTTTCCCTCCCTTCCTCCCTCCCTCTCTTTCCATATATCTCTTTGCAAAGAAAAAAAAAGAAGAGAATTAAAAAATAAAGCAAGAAGAGGTAATGTACCTACCTCAAAGGCCTAAAGATGAAACCCTTTGTACCTTCTTTGCACACCTTCCCTCCCTTCTCCCTTGCACACTTCTCTTTCTTCTTCGTGTATAGCGACGGCGGCGATGACAATGGTGATGAGCTCCCTCTCTCTCTCTCTCTCTTCCTCTTTCTCTCTCTCTCCCTCTCAAAGCTTTAAGCTCTCTCGCTCTCTCTTTCATTCTTTCTCCGAAATGTTTTCCTGGCAAATTTCACGCTCCGGTTTTCGAAACCCTTTTTTCACACCGATGTTGCTATTAGCGTCGCTATACGCATCGCTATTAGTGCCACTACATGCGTCGCTAAAAGCATCACTATTTGTGTCGGTATTAGCGTCTCTATTAGCGTCGGTATTTATATCACTATTAACATCGCTATTTGTGTTGCTATTTGTGTCGCTAATAGAATTATCGATGCTAATAGCGACGCTTTTAGCGACACCACTTTTTTGCATCGCACATGGCCGTCGCTATTGCCCCATTCCCTTGTAGTGACACTTGCTTTTTTTTTTCAATTGATTAGTACAATGAAGATAGAAGATTAAGAAGAAGAAGGCTGCCTATATTAGCCTTTAAATGAATCAAGATTATAGAACTATCATCACTGTTGTTGGGTTTTCATGAAAAGATCACCAGTTTCATGACTTGGATTAATATAACATGAATAAAGTAGTTGCATAAAAGCTTGAGTTTATGGATTGATTGTTATGAACAATCAAGGTTAATTCCAAACCATGGCAAGAAACCAACTAAGGTCTTTTTTTAATCCTCCCTTGAATGAAGAGGAAGCAGAATACGATGTAGAGGAAATTACAAGTCTAGTTTGTACTTGCAATGATTGTAGATGAAGAACAATCTGTGTTTATAGGCTTCAGCCCTGAAATAACCTATTTTAGGCTGAGAAGAAGAGACCAAAAGTATCACATAACAGTGCCAAAAGATGTCCTTGAAACTTCCTTACAAAGAGTATAGCTTGTAGTCACTCATATGAACCAAGAATAGCTTAAGTTCTACCAATATTAAAGAAGTAGATCACAAATAAAGCTTCAGCCCATAAACACCCTATTTTAGGTTGCCAAGATCAATCCAAGATGACACAAATAATCTCCCAAGGAGTATCTACAATGCCCTTTCAAGGCAAGAGTGTTTTGATACAACAAATACAAGTGAAAGTAGAGTATGTCCTTTTGATAAGCCAAGAGAAAAGAAATGGAGCATTAGTGTGACAAGAATTAGCCCACAAAGAGAGTAATGGGCTGCATATAAGAGTTCAAACTAGAGCTTTATGTTTCCCAAGATCTCCTCTTGATAGAGGAGAGAGTTTAAATCAAGAGATAGGTGCATAAGATAGTTCCCTTCTCATTTTCTTCATAAGTGCATGTACCTCTTGAACCATGCAAGAGATGCTTTGTAAAATAGAAATTCAGTCCATTAAAGAGAATTCTTGGGCCTTCCAGTTCAGCCCACAAGTCTTGATAAGAAAGATCAAAAGTGGAACACGAGGCTCCCTTGAAAGGAGAGAGTTGTTACTCCATAGATATAGGCACAAACAATGTCAAAGCTTCCTCTTTTGTTCTTCCATGAGCATGAATAATCCTTGAATGGGCTCCTGCCCTCCTTTTTATACATATTTACCTTGTTTTACTCAGCTAAGAGTGGCCTTCCATTTTCGTCAATGCATGCGAAGGGAGATACTTACAGTTCAAGTGGAATCTTCTGAAGTTGCTTGCTATTGCATGTCTTGGGCTTTCCCTTTGTGTGGTGGCTTGGAAACCTCTCTTCTTCCTCCATCCATGGCACCCTCTCCTTAGCTTGAAGATGCCCACAAAATGTGGTGCAAAAAATGGATGCCCTGTGTAGTTCAAATGCTCCACATTAAGTCCACATAAGCAGGGCTAATGCATACACAATCTCCCACACTTAGTCAAATTAGACAACTCCATCTTCTTTGTGACTTTGATTGTGAGTACACTTAAAACTCTTGAATATCATAAGTACACAAACACATCATTGGCTTCTAGAAAATATAATCCAAGGGAACCTACCATGTCATATGCTCATGACCATAGTTCTCTTGTTTAATGTTTCATGACTTATAGAACTTGCAGCAACTTCATTTAAGCAATGCAAGGAAGGTTAAGAGCAAGTAACCAAAATCAAATCATCTTGTCAAGGAGCCATAATAAATTTATTGTATTTTAAGGTAGAGAACCCCCATCTTTATTACACCATGCCGTATGCTAGTGGACTTAGGTTTTTAAGACTGATTGCACTAGGCAGGTCTCTATGTAGCATGTCGAGATTACAACTGACTAAGTGATATACGTAAAGGATAAAAGTTTTATGTTTAGAACATGGGAAAATAATCTCATGACAACGAATTAGGCTATAGACACAGAAGTCATCTAGGTATACCTCAATTAAGTCATGTAGATGGTTTTGGAATGTAGTCATCATTACTCATTAAAGGGTAGTAGGAGCGTTACAGAGCCCAAATGGCATGACTCTATAAGCATAGGTTTTCCATTCTATTGTAAAGGTTGTTTCGGATTGATATTCTTTTGAGCTGTGGACTTGATTGTATCCACTAAATCCATCCAAGAGAAACTATAGTTCATGGCCTGCCACTATTTCCAACACTTGGTCTGTGAAAGGGATAGGGGGAAATGATCCTTCTTTGTCTTTAAATTTAGCTCTCAAAAGTCCACACATATTCACATCTTTCCATTCTTCTTGGGTACAACCACAATGGGCGAACCACATTCACTATTGGCTATTGGATAGATAAACTCAGCTTCAAGGAGCTTCAATAATTCGGCCTTCACTAAGGTAGAGTAATTTGGATTCATGCACCTCTGTCTTTGCCTCACAGGCTTTGGCATTAGACTCTAGGTTGATGTGAAGTTGGTTGACAGTAACCCTCCTATGAACATAATTAACCACAAAACCAAGGAGAAAGCACACAAAATCTATGTGTATGGCTCTGCCATTAATCTCAAAACTGAAAATAAACCATAAATATCTCTTTTAATAATGAACCATTTTTTCATCTTCATCATCTTTATCCATAGCTTCAACCAATATGTAAGAACAAAAGGGAAAAGAAGAATTTCTGCACAAAAGATAGAGGAGAGAGGAGAGAGAACAAATTTTTGGCACCACCAAAAAGGAGAATATGCTATTGGAGAAGAGAGAGGGAAGGGAAAGAGGCACATAACCACTTGTGCACTCCACCCCACCTCTTCCCCAAAAAGCACACCCTTTCATATTTTACTATTTGTTTGAAACTTTGATACATTTAATATTATATGGCCTTCGGCTTAATTTTGAGTATTCCTACCCTTTACAAATGCATGCACGTAATACTTGAAAGCATACCATTGTTTTTAATAGATGTGGCCCCCTCCCCTTTATGTGGGATATTATTTTAGTGATTTTGTAACAATTTAGTATTATTCTCTTCACAAAATATTAAAATATGATGCATGCTTGGATTCTTTTGTGCCTTGTTTTTATGCTTCTTTGGGTGCCATCATTGGCTACGACCATGCAAACATGTTGAAGTTCTCCTTTAGTAGGTCATGTAGGATGGATAGTTCTTCTTCTTGAAGATTGATGCCCACCTTCAGGTTACATTCTATACCATTTGCATCCACGAACATTAATTTCTTTTCTTCTTCCACTTCATAGATGAATGTCGCACACGGATGGCTTCTAGATATAGATCACTCCTTCAAGGGAGTGGTCTCCTCTTCTGATGATTTACTAGAACTCACTTTCTCTTTTAGTGCAGACTTAGCTTGCTCCTTGGGAAGCTAAAAGGATATTGAAATAGTTTTGACTTTGGTTTTAGGATGAGTTACTTCTTGGATCGAGGACTCTTCTTTCGAGGATGCATCCAAAAATGTCACATAATAGCAACCTTATGCATTCTATTTGAGCTGCCAAGGTCGTGGTTTTTGGCAAGGTGCATCATTATCATCTTCTTGTGAGAAGGGTGGATTACAATGGCGAGAACCACTACTGAAGGATGTCTTATTCTTCTTAATCTATTTCTTATGGATATATTGCACATGATCTAACTCATTAGTTAGTTTAAAATGTACATGGAGTTTCTATTTTTGAAGCTTCTAAAACTTCTTTCTCATCTATGCCTTCTGCGAGTAGGATAGATTCTTCTAGCTCATTTTCATAGTCTTCTTCCTCACTTCTATATTCTTCCTCTTCACATTCTGTTTCTGCCTTTATGGAGGCTTTGTAAGAAAATAGTAGACTCTGTGTTGTGTCCTTTGATTTTGCTTTTGCATCTACTTTTGTCTCTGTATCTGACTCCGATTCTGTCTTTATCTCTATCTCTACTACGGCCATGTAATAGGGAGAACAATACATCCATGCTTTTATCTCACTATTAGAAGTGAATTGAGAATTCGGGTTCACGAAGTAGGAGGTATTCACCCATTAATAAAGACTTGGATTCTTTTGGCAGTTGGCTTGCAGTGCCCACTATTAGGGAATGTGCCGCTATTTCTTAGGAGAGATCTATTTGATGGCTTTTTCATCTCTTGATGTGCCATCTGGTACTTTGTTACAAGAGTCTGTGATGACTTCAATAAAGGTGAGCCCATTGCACTTTTGTGATCCATACAACTTCAACACTACTTTGTTGGGTCATTTCCCTAGAGTTATAGGGTTCCCTTGAACCAATCCGTCCATGCCATTCGGATGTTATATGCGTATGTAGTGAGCACCGGAAGGTCCCCAAGAACAAAAGAACTCTACTTTTGCACAAAAAACAAGAGAAAAGACTTGCATGACATGAAGTAAAAGACTAATTGGGTACAATCTCCCCCCATGCCTTGTGTGAGCGCTTCACAAAGTATGTATTTGATATTTTATTCATCTCCGAGCTCAAAAAATAGCCCAAACTTACAATTAGCACGCTTTAGATTTTGTGTTTTCTTTAGTCCAACTAAATAATAAAGCGGTTGGACACCCAAAGAGTCAGGTTGTGCCCAAATACAATGTCCAATAACAAATATTTAAATCTTGCATCCATGCACATACAAAATAATAAATAAATATCAACTGCTTCAATAAATAAGTGCATCAAAATAAATATTGGCGCCACACCTAAGATGTGCGCCCATCAAAATTGATAAATTCTTCTAAATAACTTGAATACACGCTATCGCCCAGTGCTTCCCAACACCACCACTGCCTGCTCTACACATTAATTGAAGCATTCAAAATTGTTACAAATTAATAAAATTAAACCGAAAAAAGTGAATACCTAGCAATCTTTAGTTACAAAATAAATAAATTGGTTAGAATTCAATTCTAACCTTAATTTATTACGAGTGCGCACTCTCAACTCATAAACGTCCATTAATTTAAATATGTATTTTGTGGAATCACCCGCAATGGAATGACCCACTTGCATATCAAATTAACGAGACGCCCGAAAAGGACAGGCGTCCCCATTGACTTTTCGCACAAGGAATCCACCTTGTGTATGAGCCCCTGCAACAAATATAATTTTACGAAATCCATTGCAAAATCTCACAAAATCCACTATGGAATATGCCTCTTGGCATCATATCCCTGGGGTGGGATAGCGATTGTCCTCAATTGCTATTAGCTCAACGTGGAACCAACAGTGAGGGGTAAGCACTTAGGTCATGAGCGTGCATCCGTTGGGCCTCTTCAACAGGATGATTTTTAAACTGAACCAAATTTCTAGAATATCTATAGCTAGTTCTAGTGGTCATAAAGTCAATATCTAGAATAGTTTCAGGTTTAAGGATTTCAGTTTCTTCTTCTAACAAAAGAGGGTTTTCATAGACAAGATGTATAGGTAATTGACCTCTAAAAGATCATAATAAACTGATATGAAAAGTATTGTGGTTTTTTCAGTATTGTGGTAATTCTAGTTTAAACGCATTGTCATTGATTTTGTGAATGATCTTCAAAGGTCCATAAAATCAAGGAGCTAACTTTACAATAGGATGTTTATCAACACTTTGTAATCTTTACTTTTCAATGCGTAACCAAACATAATCATCAACTTTGAAACTCATAGCTTTTCTTTTCTTGTTAGCTTGTTTTGTGTATGATTGCTGGACTTTCGCAATCATATCTTTTACTTCATCAAAAATAGTAGCATGCATGTTAGCAATATGATCAACAGTTTAACAATTATGTAACTGGTGTAGGCAATCTGTATCCATAAATAATTTCAAATGGTGATTTTTGTGTAGTTGTATGTGGTGCGTTATTGTATGCAAACTGAAGTAAATGTAAATGTGGATCCCATGTTTGTGATTTTGAAATTGTGTATGCACGCAACAGATCTAAAATTGTATTGTTAGTAGCTTCTGTTTGCCCATTTGTTTAAGGATGAAATGCAGATGAAAAATCAATCTTTATTTCTAAATTAGCAAACAAAGTAATCCAAAAGTTATTGCAGAATCTAGAATCACGGTAAAAAATAATAACTTTTGGCAAACCATGATTAGTGAAAACAGTTTTCAAAAACAATTGAACAGCTTAAGATGCAACTAACGTTTTCTTACAGGGATGTAGGAATGAAATATGCTTGTTTGCTAAACCTATCACAATAGTCTAAATCATATCATGATTAGCTTTAGTGTTAGACAAACCAGTGATAAAATCCATTGAAATCTGTTCCTATGGTCGTTCTAGAATTGGTAAAGGCATTAATAAACCATATTGTTTACCATGGTGTTGTTTAACTCTTTGGCAAATTAAACATTCAGACACAAAGTTAGATACATCATATTCCATGTGTGGCCAATAAAAATCTTCAATCAGTGTACGCAAAGTAGAAATAATTTCTCTATGGCCTTGGTATGGGGGAGAATGAATTTCGTGTAAGACAAATGATCAAAATGGAATAGGTACACATAATCTTTTTTCATAGAACATAAATCCATCAGCCCAAGGCAATGAATCAATTGGATCCCAGTTATTTGCAACTAATTTATTCAAATCAGCTTGAAAACTAGGGTCTTGGTCATAGGTATCTTTCATAGAAAGAAGATAATCCAAAGATATCACAAAGATATTATGAATAGTAGGTCTTCCACTTAAAGCATCGGCAACAACATTATCTTTTCTCGATTGATATTGTATGAGTGGATGAAAACTTTGAATAAAAGCAGTCCATTTAATGTGTTGATCAGATATTTGTGGTCGACTAAGAAGATGTTTAATACTTTGTTGGTCAGTTTTGATCATGAATTTAGATCCCATCAAATAGTGTTTTCATTGACGTAAAGCTTCTACTATAGCTAGCAATTCCTTATCATAGATAGAGTACTTAAGTTCAGAGGATTTAAGTTTGCAGCTAGAGTAGTCTATGGGATGGGAATCTTGCATAAGGACTGCTCCTATTTCACATCCACTAGCGTTAGTGACTACTAGGAAAAATGATCTATTGAAGTCAGGTAATTGCAATACAGGAGCATGAGTTAAAGCATGTTTCAGTAAATCAAAGGTCTTTTATTGATTGTCAAACTAGTGATACACAATACCTTTCTTTAATAATTTTGTCAAAGGTAATGCAAGCAATGAAATGATTCTCACAAATTTTTTGTAAAAGCTAGCAAGACCTAAGAAAGAACGTAATTCGTACACATTTTTAGGTATTGGCCAATTCAAAATTTCTTCTATCTTTTTAGGGTCAACTTTAATACCTTCAGATGAAACAATATGTCTTAGGTATTCAATTTGTGTTTGGAAAATTTCACTCTTTTCATGATTAGCATATAATTGATTCTCTTTCAATAATTTGAAAACCAAAGATAAATGTTCATAATGCTTGTTTTCATTCTTACTAAAAACCAATATGTCATCAAAGAAAACAATGACTCAATGTTGATGCTTCAAAAATATACGATTCATCATACGACTAAATGTGGATGGTGCATTAGTTAAACCAAAAGGCATAACAAGAAATTCATAGTGTCCAAATTGTGTTCTAAATGTAGTTTTGAAAATATCAAATGTGTCCAATCGTACTTAATGGTATCCATATTTAAGGTCTATCTTGCTAACTATTGCAGATCCTTGTATTTTGTCCATAAGATCATCTACCCTAGGGGTCAGATAACTATTCTTAACAGTGATCTTATTTAGGGCGCGATAATCAATGCACATCTTATAGGTATTGTTTTTCTTCTTCACTAATAGGATAGGTGCACCAAATGGAGAACTACTAGGTCTAATGAGTCATTGGGTTAACAATTCTTCAACTTGGGCTTGAATTTCTTTCTGTTCAATTTGGTTATGTCTATAAGGTGCTTTACATGGTGGTTGTGATCCAGGAATTAGATCTATTTTGTGATCTTTGAGACATATAGGTGGTAAGCCAGGTGGTAAGTCAACAACAAAACAATCTTGAAATTGTGAAAGAAATTGTGTGTGCTTAGAATTCATCTAATTTTCTTTAACTTCAATTTCATTCACCCATATTAAGTAGGATTTGCTACGTTTTCGTAATGCATGTTTAGTCTATGTATGACTAAGCAATGGAAATTTATTGAAAGTGTGCATACCATGCAATGTGATTTGTTTTCCATTAGAATGAATCTTCATTGAATGTGTGGAATAATCTATATCAGGATTATACTGATGATGCCAAGGCATTCCTAAGATAATGTTCCTAGATTGTAAAGGCACAACTAAGAAATTTCTACATTCAACATAATCACCAATTTTTATTTCTAAGTCATGCACTTCTTGTGTTCCATTGTATCTAGTGCCTAAGAATGCAACCTTGATGCGATAATGAGTTGAAACAATAAGTAAATTCAATTCTTTGATTAATTTTGTAGAAATAAAGTCGTGTGTGCTCCATCATCATGTAAAACGGTCTTTTCTTTACCATGCACAAGACATTTCATCATTGATAAAGAATGGGGATTTGGCATACTTGGTAAAGTATCTGAGGTAGTACTGATATCGTCATTGTCTTTCGTGAAATCTGGTATTTCTTCATATTCTTCATCTTCTGGCACTCCCAAATAGTTGATGTGAACTGTCAGCTTTTTGGATTGACAATTCGCCACTAGATGTCCATGTTCATAACATTTGTAACAGACTATGGGTTTGGCCTTAGACACATTATTGGTAATAGCAGGAAGTTTAGGAATGTTGGGATTTGGATGGAAAGATGGCTTAGGGTTTGGATTTGTGTTTGATGGTAAAGTAGGGGGTCGTATCTAGGTTTTACGAAATGAAGATGGAAGGAAATGATTTTGATTGAATCTTCAAAAATTTGAATTGAAATTTTTTGAACCAAAGTTACCATTAGTTGGAAATTGTTGTGGTTGCTTCTCTCGTCCTCGAATTTTATCTTCAATATCATGGGCCAAGGAAATTACATCTTCGAGAGTCGTTGGCTTGAACATGTTCACTTTGGCATAAAAATGTCTAAGTAAGCCAAACATAAACTTGTGTTTATGGGTTTTCTTGGGTACATCTTTGAGCATTCGAAGTTGTAATAAAGCATTCCAAAAACACTCATATATTGTCAAATAGGCTCACGATTCCTTTATTGCAGAAGATCCCACTGTTTGATTGCTTTTTCGTGGAATTGAGATGGAAGAAAATTCTGCAAAAATTTCTTTTGGAAAGTCTCCCAAGTAGTAGGACAATCAATGCTTTTAAGGACAACAATCCACCATAGGGATACTCTGTCCACTAGATGATTAGTGACACACTTAATTTTGTCTTTCTTAGCATACTGTTCTTTATGGAAATAATCATCAAATTTACTAATAAAAGCAAGTACAGTCTTTCCATTACGTGACCCATTCAAAGTACGAAATTTGAAATTTCTTTTACTTATCTTTGTTTCTTTTTGAATAGATTGCGCTTCAAGTGTCGCGTTCGATCATACGTCATATAAGATCTTCAAATTGCGGTCCATCTTGGTCGATGGTGTTGCATCATAATTAGGTCCAATTTTTGCTCCATCATTGGTTCCGATAAATCACCTTGGGCCATAAAATCTTCCATGGTTTGATCGAACATCCTGCAAAATTTCAAACAACCTCACACACTCGAAATCTTGTTAGCGGAATGAGTGTAGCTCAAAGTCGGGTTTACAAGGCTTATTTCTCTTTTTTTAAAATGGCTTTTTGCAATATTTCTTCTTTGTGGATGCTGTATTTGATATCACGGTCTTCTTCCAAGCATATACTTCGTGATTGTAAACTATATGTAGCAATCGGTTTACTGGAATTGAACTCTGTCAGTCCCCAGGTGTGGACAGGGGCTTGCAGAGAAGTACAAAATTGGTTCGGGAGGGTTGCACTGTGAACAACCTTTATAGTAAGATTGAAATTAAATTTTTTGAGCCTTAGTAAAGCTTAAAAGCTTTAGGCTTTAAGTAATAAATTTTTTTAAATTAAATCGTTGATTTTTGAGGAGATCGGCAGCTTCTGAACAACGACGGCAATGATCAGTACATGCTACCGTCGCCGATGGTGGAATTTTATGGCTTAATCTTTTTAAAGCTTTCTCTTGAATCTTTCAATCTTAATGTTCATAAAATTGCTTGCATATTTCTCTGAGAAGTAGAAAAGTTAACAAAGGAACTTCTTGGGTGGTCCTCCGCCTGTAGAGGCTGGTCCTTCGCAATCCAAGTGCATAGCACGGGGTTCTTTACTACCAGAAACACGCTGGTATTGACGAATTGCCGTGAGACTAACTGTAGAGACTCATCGTTCCAGGAGCTCCGCCTTCGCACGAGATGGTAAGTGATTGGAAGCCCTCGATCTCAGCTTCTCTCTAATACCACTGGTGCACAAATCGGATGCTCTATGCGTAGGTAACGAGCACCGGAAGGTCCCCAAGAACAAAAGAACTCTACTTTCGCACAAAAAACAAGAGAAAAGACTTGCACAACATGAAGCAAAAGACTAATTGGGTACCATCTCCCCCAATGCCTTGTATGAGCGCTCCACAAAGCATGTATTTGATATATTATTCATCTCCAAGCTAAAAAAATAGCCCAAATTTACTATTAACACGCTTTAACTTTTGTGTTTGCTTTTGTCCAACTAACGAATAAAGCGGTTGGGCGCCCAAAGAGTCAGGCCATGCCCAAATACAATGTCCAATAACAAATATTTAAATCATGCGTCCATGCACATACAAAATAATAAATAAATGTCAGGCATTTCAATAAATAAGCGCGCCAAAATAAATATTGGTGCCATGCCCAAGATGCGCGCCCATCAAAATTGATAATTTCTTCTAAATATCTTGAATACACGCTATCGCCCAGTGCTTCCCAATGCCACCGTTGCCTGCTCTACACATCCTACACATTAACTAAAGCATTCACAATTGTTAGAAAATTATAAAATTAAACTGAAAAAAGTGAATACCTAGTAGTCTTCAGCTACAAAATAAATAAATTGGTTAGAACTCAATCCTAAACTTAATTTATTACGAGTGCGCACTCTAAACTCATAAATGTCCATTAATTAAATATGTATTTTACAAAATCACCCGCTATGGAATCACCCACTTGCACATTAAATTAATAAGAAACCCAAAAAGGACAGACGTCCCCATCAACTTTTTGCATAAGGAATTCACCTTGTGTATGAGCCCCCGCAATAAATATAATTTTACGTAATCCACCACAAAACCTCACGGAACCCACCGTGGAATATGCCTCCTGGCATCAAAAAGCCATGATCTTCCCAACATCAGAGGATATGAGGTCCTATAGGAATTTGATTTGACCACAAGATATGTTAGTCCATAATCCCTTCCTACGAGGGTTGTCTTCATATATGGGAGAATGCCCAAATGATTAATTCTACTTTGGTCTGCTAATCTCATAAGTCACTAACATAGGTTGCATTCCTTCCAAGGCTAGATCCTTCAATTGTCACATTTGTCATGATGTTCACTGATGAACCTCCATCAATCAATGTGTCTGCAATAAATCATTATATAATCCACACACCAATCTTTGGGGTACCAAGATCTAAGAAAGTGTTAGTTACATCTACTTCTTTCACAGGCATTGGGGCTTTGTTGGACTTGGTTGTTGTGGAGGGGGTAATCCTTAGGCCTTTTCTTCTTGTGAGTATGCTTTTGAATTTCTTTTGATGGCTAGGAGACAACTTCAACAGTTATCAGAAGGTTAGGTTAGGTTTAAAGGTCTTTAGGTCTTCGCCCAAGTCATATTCTTTGATAGGATCTTAAGGCTTCTCCAATCGGATAGGAAATGGGGCTACACCCACTTTCATCTTTCCTTTCTCTTCCACGAGTAGCAACGTCTGCACTTCTTCTACTTCTAGAGATACTTCAGTATCCTTTATCTCTTGGACCTCTGTTCTTGTCTCTCCAATTGTCTTTGTAGCTCTCTATGCTACTAGAGGGCTCTGTACTTCATTATTTTGTGCTGCACTATTCTATTTCTCCCTAGGAAGGTTAAACTTCAATGATTTAAAAGAGGGGATTTTCTCTTTTAGAACTGCAGGTTCTCTTTCTTAGCATGCATTATTGAGGAAACCTCCAACTCCACCAAATTGAAAGCAGGTTCTTGGGTATTCTCTTAAGTCTCAAGAGTAGCTTTTACATGAGCACAACTTGGACAATCTTTTATAGTGTGGCCTTCTCCTTTGCATCCACTGCATAAGGGTTTATATTCCATAGACCTTCTAGGGTTTGGATATTTTGGTGAGATATGACCCTTTTCTCCACATTAGTGACACTCCACCTCTGATTGTGTTGTTGGTCACTACTAGATTATCATCCTTTGTAACCTTGAGAGGGAAACCTCATTGGGCCCAAATTAGGACTAAACTTCCTAGGCTTTGGTATGATGTCTTATGTTGTCATTTTGGATTCCAACAAGTTAAATCTTGCTTCTTCATATTTCTTTCTTCTTTTGTGTATCTCCTTCTAGGAGCAAATATCTTCAGTATGGTTCTTTCTTAAACAGTACTATGAACATAAGGCTCTAGGGATATTTGGTTTTTGGGTACATTCACTGATTAAATGTTCCACTTGATGGTGATTTCCACATCATGTATTATACGACATCACATCTCTTCCACCTCTTGCACGAGTGGATATGTTGGTGGTATTCGTATTCAATGTCTGTAGTTATTGGACACGTAGTCCTTCATGTATTCACCTCCTAGAGTACTTATAGTAGGGTTTTGGGAAAACCTTGTAATCACTATATAAGCTAGTTTGGTTGATCCAGAGGGTCCCGTGTTCTGATTCTAATTGAAAGCTCTTGTTGAGACTTGGGGTTGTTCATTTTAATTGGTAGGATTCCATTGTTATTGTTGAGTCGACATAGGGGGAACTCTTTGAGACCATTATTATTGTGGTTGAACCTTCATTTGAGGCATTACCGCTTGCAACCCCCACTATGGATTCATTGCATTGTATTGTGGCATTGTTTGCTTCTGAGAATATGGGTAGGGAAGTGTCCCTAGGATTGTATTTGGTGGGTATGCCATTCCTTGCATGGGAGGAGGTAGGACTCCTCTTGTTGAGGTCATTGAAAGCCTTGCTTCAACTTCATCATACAGTCTTGCACCTTCCATTGCAACTTGGAGGTTGACTAATCTTCTCAATTCCACTAACTTATGAACTTCCGGTTGTAGGCCTCTAAGAAAAACTCCCTTTTGGATGCCTTCATCTAAGTGATGTTTGGTCCATCTTTTTGGTATAGATTCCATTTGCGAGACATAGGCTTCTACCCATTCACCAAAGGACTGCCTTAGGTTCATGAACTCCTCTTGCATTCGCTCTTCAAAACCTTTACACTTGAATTTAGTAAGGAAGGCCACATACCAAAAGTTCTTGCTTCTTGTCTCTCATACTGCTGAAATGCCACACCTTTGAAAGTGGTGGGGAATATCGCCAACCAATGCTCAGGGGTTCTAGCATTGTTAGCCAAACACGTAACATAAACTCTGCTACATATGAAAGGTGAGAAGGATCAAAGCTTGCTTGGAAGTGAGCTATGGTAGAGAGCAAGATCAAGAAGAGAGAAAGACACAAATGGGAACTCCAACAGTCACAATGTGTGACCGGGCCTTTCTTTATTCAAACTATCACTAAAAGAATAAAGAATAAAGTAATGGTGTTGGGTGCTTACCACCTACAGTATGCAGTGGCGAGTATTGTCACCGTAGTAATACACGCGTGGCTAGGCAGAGACGCCTTTACCCCCAAAAAAACCTCCCACTTAAAAGCGAATCTTCCCTAATGAGGAGTGAAAACAAAAAGAAAATACAGTACAATGTACACGTGTACAAAAGGATGAAGAAAAATGTCATCTTATCCAATGCCCATCAATCTCTTGAGGAAGGCAAAGCGCTCAGTAGTGAGGCTTTTCATGAGCAGATCTGCAAGATTTTCATCACTAGGGATCTTGACAAGGTCAACAAACTTGTCCTTCACGACCCGACATATGAAGTGCTACCTCACCTCAATGTGTTTCGTCTTCGCATGGCAGACTAGATTCTTGGTTAGTTGAATAGCACTCATAGAAGCCGAATGTAGCGTGGGTATAGTATCAATCCCAAGGTCATGAACCAAACAACTCAACCATATGGCCTCCTTACAAGCCTCAGTGGTTGCAACATACTCAGCCTCAGTGGTAGAGAGAGTCGTACACTTTTCAACCTTGGACATCCAAGAAACAACACCTCCAGCATAGGTGAAGACATAGCTGGAAGTGGACTTCCTACTATCTGCATGTCCTACATAATTGGAGTCTATGTAGCCCACAACTCTTGTATCCTAGCTACCATAGCAAATACATAGATCTTTTGTGCCCTTCATGTATCTCATGATACCCTTGAGGGCATCCCAATTCTTCTTGCTAGGTGTAGCCATATAGCATGCCACAACACTAATGGCAAAGGTAATATCTAGACGAGTGGCTATCATGGCATACATCAAATTTCCCATGGCTGATGCATAAGGGATCTTGGCCATCTCGGCCCTTTGCTCATCCGTCTACAGACAATCAACTTGGGAAACCTTCACATAAGAAGATAATGGACATCCAACAAGCTTTATGTCTTGCATACGAAAATGCTCAAGGACTTTATGAATGTACTCCCTTTGTGAGAGGTAGAGTAGTCCCTGATGCCTATCGCACTTAATGCGCATACCAAGAATGTGAGATGCATGTCCCAAGTCCTTCATCTCAAAGCGCTTGTTCAGTTGAGATTTAAGAGCATCCAGCTCATCATGAGCTTTCCCAGCTATTAGCATATCATCCACATAAAGTACGAAAATAAGCAAGGAGCCATCACGGGCTTTCTTCGTGTAAAGACACAGATCCATAGCACTCCTGTTGTAGCCTTGTGATTACATAAAGGCATCAAACTTATGATATCACTCCCTAGGTGCCTACTTCAAGCCATAAAGACTTTTCTTCAACTTGCACACTAGGTGCTCCCTACCAGGTCCTACAAAGCCCTTAGGCTGCTCTGTGTATATCTCATCATGCAAATCCCCATGCAAGAATGCAGTCTTGACATCTATCTAATACATGTCCAAGTCAAGCTGCACATCTAAGGCCAAAACCAAGTGTAGGGTGGTCATCTTGACCAGAGGAGAAAAGATTTCATCAAAGTCAACTCAATGCTTTTGTTTAAAACGCTTGGTGAAAAGTCTTGCCTTATAAGCCAGCTTGGGGTTTCTAGGGATACTTTTCAGCTTGTATACCCATTTGCATGGCAAAGCCTTCTTTCCCTAAGGTAATGCAACCAAATCCCAAGTAATATTCTTATGCAAGGAGTCTATCTCAGACTGCATAGCCCTCTCCCAACAGTGACTGCCACCCCTACGCATAGCCTCATCATAGATAAGAGGATCTCTTACATCTGTAACCAAGACATAATGCATCAAGGGCTCAAATCTATTAGGTGGACATCTATCTCTAGTAGACTGTCTCACAGTATCAAGCATTTTTCCGAAAACTGAAATCCCCTAGTCAAATTGTAGTTAGGTTTGATTTTTGCTAGATTAGTTGTTTGTGTGACAGTTTATTTTGTTGTTTCGTAGTTGGATTTCTTGTGTTTGTTTAGCCTAGGATTTGTTTCTGTAATTTTGTTTGATTTGTTGAGTGTGAAACTTGATAGCCTTGGTCGAGTTTGGTATTTGTTGTTGAATAGAATGAAGCTTGTGTTTGACAATAGCTACTAAACATTGAGGAGTTAGGTATGTATTCTTGTCGAGACTTTTGCACATCATGGGGATAATGGGTTCACGAGCACTTCACGTTGCACTTGTTGATACACTGCACTCAAGGGTCCTTATCAAATACTTCCATGCCATGGGTTGGGATTATGCACGTTTTGCACCACCATTGAGTACTACCATGGCATGAGGTCCACTACAACTATATGTAGTAAGTCTTAGATGCACGCGCACATGAGAGAGCACCTGTCATTGAGCACGCACATTTCTTGCACGCACGATATTTGGGATGATCATCACAAAGTTAGGAACCTCTAGTTGAGAGTATAAGGTGGTTGGGTGAGTATAGAGGGTCGTGAAGGACACCATCAATTGTGAGAAGGGTTGTTCATATTTGGTCAACATCTTAAGGACCATCATTTTCTAGAGTGATTGTGAGATTTTGGAGGGGTGGAGCGGAGTATATCATATCTTTTTTTATGGAAGTTGAGAGGTGAGGATAGGGAATTTTAAATTAACAAGGAATTTTGTTTGCATCTTGCATGACGCACAATCACCTCTAGATAGGCTAGGCACAAATATCTTCAGTGCATCCATATTTTTTGTGTGAGCATTGTTTGAATGGTAGCAAGTCATGGATTCGATTGATTGCATGCTTTATCAAATCATGTATGGTTGTGCACGAAGTTCCTTTTCAAATCATATTCCTGCTAGGGCACATTACATGAAAATACAAAATTCAAAGAATGGTTTCGCTCCTAGCATTCTGAAGGATGCCAAGTTCATGGCCAGCACTGAGAGAACAAGCCAGCAACTGATGTGGATAATGTCCTCTAAACCAGGTTTCAGAGCTAGTGACAAGAGAAGAATGTGTTGATTTTTTTCACCAAAGAGTCGCTCATCTGCATCAGGCAGCAGTCCAACTGGCCCAAAAGAATTTTTGAAGAGACTAGCCGACAGTGAGCCTTTCAGCACAAAGTTACTCAGTTGGCTTGAAACGAACCTATCAGCTCAAGATGATGGACACTCCTTGATTGAGAAGCCTTTTCAGCTAGACGAACTACGACAGTTTGACTTTGCACTAGAGGTTGTGCAATTTCAAGAGTTGCTTGGAATGCCCTCTCTCCAATCATCTGCATCTGTGGAAGCTGAAATGTATCTTGAAGTTGAGGATTTTTTACATGCAAGTGCTCAAGGCTTGTGGGAAACTTTTTGGAGTGTAGATGAACCCTCCCCAATTTTTGTTACTCGTTCACATGGCTTTGGCTCAAAGAATGCATATGGAGAAAAACATTCCTCAAGGAAGGTGAAGGGGCCTCATTGTGCCGCTCTTGTAGGAAAGAGTAACAGTGGTGCTTTTGGTTTGTGGGAGCACATATCAGAGTTTGTCTTGCTGAAAACGAGCTTAAAAGCTCATCCCAGCCAAATGGGCTTGTTCTTGTACTTGCACTGGTGGGACAAGCTGTGTTTTATGACTTGCATATGTTACTTTCTAGCAAAATGGCTCAATTGAAGTCTGCCATCCGCAGGGATTCAGATACTGCATATATTTCATTAGTGGATTCTGAGTGTGGGGCAGTAGTGAGAATGAAGGGTGATATTAGTCAAATTAATACACATACCACCAAAGTCTACGAAAGTGCAGCAACATGGGTTCAGGACCATGCACAAATTGCAGTTTCTACTATTGGGCAAGTCTCGAACAAGTTTGGAAATGCAAATTGGGCTAACCTTGGTGCTCTCCAGTTACTCCTGGCTACATTTCATAGTATGGAACAATGTAGAGGCACATCCAAAAAGTCCATAGCATAACTGGTTACAAAGCATAACACACGATTGCAGCGAGGGATTCTCATCATATAGTGACCCAAATAACACAATTGTGTTTATTGGTGGTCTTGATACAAATGTGTCTGACCAAGGCCTGCGTCAAGCTTTTGGCCAATACGATGAACTTGTTTCTGTGAAGATTCTTGTTGGAAAGGGTTGTGGTTTTGTCCAGTTTGTGCACAGATCTTGTGTTGAGGAAGCCATACAGAAGTTGCATGGGAGAGTAATTGGGTAGCACGTAGTTTGTCTCTCTTTGGGAAGAAGTCCAGTGAATAAGCAGCTCTCTGGCTAGGGGTAGATGCAGCCAGATCCAAAGATTCAAGGGCTGCTATTCTTCTGTGAAGGGTGCCAAGGTTGTGATGGACACATTGACTGGCCGCGATCCAAGGGCTATGGATTTGTTTGCTTTGAAGAAGAGAGTGGAAGGACATGTGCTATGTTAGAAATGAATGAGGTTTATTGTTCAAGTAGGCCAATGCGGATCAGCATTGCAACACCCAAAAAGTCGTTGGGTGCAACCCAACAATACAGCAGCAAAGAATCTGGTTATCAGAGTGCGTACCGAGGTTCTTCAAACCACAGATTCTCTTCTCAGTTCGAGTAGTCAATGAGTAGTGCCTTTCAATGCGTGCCTTGCATACCAGAGGCCACGGGAGGATTTGCTGTGTCAAGCTGTTAAAGAATGGTAGAAGATTGAGGGAAGAATGCTGCAAGGAAGATGGTGCGAAGTGGGGAGGTTGCTCGAGTGAAGCCTATCTTGTTTGCTGATAAGGAAGAAGGGTTGGAGGACGGAAATCTGAAGGATGAGTGCAAAGCAAGCAAAGATCGTCATGGAAAACCTTTCGCAAGACAGCAAGGAGAAGGGAGAGGCGGAAATCAAGACAAAGAAGAAGGATAACAGGAATAAAATTCAAGACGGAGAAACAAGAGGAGAAGGTTCTAGTTGCTGATGCGATGGAGGGAAGACACAACATAAAAAAAAGGCGCCAAAAAGCAGACCGTTCAGCAAACGCATGGAGAAAAAGCCTTAAAGGCTTAAAATTTTCTTAATTTAATATCTTAAATGTTAAAAATATTAAATTGCCTTAAAGGCATAAAAATCCTAAGGTTCTTAGGAAAGAAAATGCATGTCCAACGTAAGGGATGTTGTCAAAAAACTATAAAAAGAGAGGAGAGTGGAGAGTTAGAGCGCCCCTTCCATTGTATCTTCTTATCTTCTTGTGAGAGATGTGAGAGGAAGGTCGCATGGGAGAGAATTTTTGGACGTGCTATTGTGGAAAAGGAAGAAGTTAGACTTTGTGGTGTCAAGCTTCAGATCGAGGCTATTAAGGTATGAGAATATAGTTTATTTGGTTGTTGTCAAAATTTTTTATACTTTCTTTGTGAGTTGTCTTGTGTGGTTTGTGGGTTTCGTCGAATATTTAAATTTTCCAAGTTGTTTTGTGCATTCGACAAAGTCAATTACCCTAACCGGCACTCCTTAACATCTCATTATTGGGTTGTGAGTGAGGCTAGTTCTCGATCACCGCTTGCGTAACAACGGCATGCTCTACGGTCGGTCCAACACCCTGGCCATGTCTACCAACTGCTGCTACAAGCAGTCTAATTGGCTGTGCAGGAGCACGTGGCTCCTCCTAGAATATAACCCTATGTATCTCTACCACCTTCTTAGGCTGCCTATGCATCTTCTCTTCAAGGAAGACCACATCATGGTTGCGGATGACTTTTTGTGCTTGCAGATCCCAGAGGCGATCACCCATCTTGCCTACATCCCCATATGCACAACTATATTGACTACCTTAGCCAAAAAGCTCTGTGGTAAGCCTGCATGGGTAAGCATATTGCGTACATGCTCCTGGATGGTTCTATTGATCCGCTTATCCAAACCATTCTGGGGTGGGGTATAGGGGTGGTCAACTGACGCTTAATACCCCTCTCGTGACATAGTTGCTCAAAAGCACATGCCACATATTCTCCCCCATTGTTAGTCCTAAGGCATTTCAGCCTATGCCCAGTGTGGTTTTCAACAAATGCAAGCCATCTTTGAAATATAGCCAAGACATCTAGCATATGGTTAATGGGGTAAGCCCCACTACAAGGATTTGAGCTAGTAGCGACGCCGATTAGCGACGACGGATAGCGGCGTCGCTATTGGCGTCACTATTTGCGTCGCATTTGCGACGCTCCACAGGGAAAAAAAGCGGCCGAAACCGAGCGCGGTTTTCATTTCGCGTTTGCTCCATTGTGAGTTTTGAGAGTGAGAGCGAGGGAGAGAGCGACCGTCGTGAGAGAAGGAGAGGAAGAAGACTTGCCGCCGCCGCCGCCATTGTTCGCAAAGGAGAGGAGGAGCCTTCATCGCAAAGAGGAGCCGCCCCACGCTCACCATATCTCATCGGTGAGTCTCCCTCTCTCTTTCTTTTGCTTGTTTAAGGTTTAAATCACTCTCTTTTGCTTGTTTAGGAGAGGAAATGAGAGAGAAAGAGAGGGAGAGGGAGAGAGAGGGAGAGAAAGAGAAAGAGAGGGAGAGGGAGAGGGAGAGGGAGAGGGAGGAAATGAGAGAGGGAGAGAAAGAGAAAGAGAGGGAGAGGGAGGGAGAGGGAGAGTGCATTCTCTCTCTCCCTCTCCCTTTTGCTTGTTTAATGTTTAAATCACTGTCTTTTTTGCTTGTTTAGGAGAGGAAACGAGAGAGTAAGAGAGAAAGAGAGGGAGAGAGAAAGAAAGAAAGAAAGAAAGTTATATTAATGTCTTCTAAAGACCAAAACTGGCCTATGAGACAAACTGTGATACAACTGATGAGGTCCAGCTATCCAAAATAAAAGTGCTGAATGAAAAGCTAAAAACTGAAAACTGAAAATACGGTGCTGTGAGTGTGATAAGTGTCGTATATGTGTATGTGCGTATGTAGCTCTGGTACTCCAGATAATGGCTACAAAAGGGGAACAAATGTCGGCTGTGATAGGAAAACAACTGTCGACTGTGATAAAATGGTGCGATGTGTATATGTAACAGATGTAGGGAGATATACTATCCTGGGATGTAGTAGCAGTCGTCGAAGTCGCTAATAGCAGGTGATCCCTCATGGATGCAGGATGTGGTACATCGGCGGTGGAGAAAGAGCAAACTGGAGATTTGAGATCCAATGTGTCGAGTGTCGTCGGATCTCAGTCTGCTGTCGATGTAGATCAAGAATCCTCTGGATCTCCTATCGGTGTGGCTGTGGGGTTTGAAACCCCCGAATCCTCGTGCAGCGTCGGATACGCTGGTCCTCAGCCTGCTGTAGTTTGAACCCAGAGGTCTGGCTGGAGGCTGGTATAGTAGCTCTCACACTGTCTGTCTGAAAGAACTGTGTAATAGTCATCTGGGTGGGCCCCTCTCTGACTGGGACCCGCTGTGTGCTCTGCTCTCTGATGTGCCATGCCTCTCCCAGAAAACGGCCAAATGATCTATGATCCATATCAGTCATACATCCCTAAAGTGAGCTGCTCAATGTGTATCTAGATCTCAACTCTGAGTATGCCGGGCATCTGAGAACAAAATGCTCCTCACTCTCCACCTCTGATCTACAAAGGGGGCATATCCTCTCCTCCCGTGGGATGCCACTGGCTCTGCCACTCTCAATCATAAGCTGATGTGATGATACCCTGAGCTGTCCAATAAGAACTCTCAATCGATGTGGCATATAGATCTGCATATATCTCGGAATCTCTATGAATCCCTGCTCTAATATGCTCAAGAACTGTGTATAATAATGTGCCATCTTCGATGGCAGTGGCTGTGCAGGGCTGACCCATGTCCTCTGTATATATAAATATGCCATATCTCTTGTCTGATGACTCTGTTCCTCTCAGAGAGAGAGAGGGTGTAAGTGGGAGCCTGAGTATCATATAGAAGAGGTGGGATTCTATCAATGTCCAGCCCATGTCTGTCAAACCAAGCTCTAGTCTGTGCATACCATGATGTGGTATCCCCCGCTCGAGCCATCTCCTGAGATGCCATATATGCTCTATATGCAATGCGATCTCTGTCCATATCCTGAAATCTGTGTAGGAAGCAGACTGTCTGAAATAATGCCTCAACTAGCATGGGCAGTGTGGCAAGCTCTGCTTGCACAATGTCATGTGGGACTGAGGCCTTCCTGCGAATCAATCTAGATATCATGATCACTTGAGGTCTCTCCATCAATGTCCATACATAATCGGCAAGGCCTGGCCCCCATATAGCTGCTCCATACATCAGTGCTGGAGTGACTAGAGTATCAAAGAGCGACCCCTTGGTGTGGGGCTCCTGGAAATGTGCCTGATAACACTGTCGCTCCATAAGAGCCAATGCTGAGTATCCTCTAGTGAGGCGGTCACGAGCTGCTTGTGTCATCGAAAAAGTCCCTGAAGCTGCTGTAAAGGTGACTCCCAAATATACATATGATCCAGTGACCTTAATACTCCCTCCTGCTGCCATGAAAATACTCTGTTTGCGTATCTGAGCTGATGTATGGAATATAAGAACCTTGGTTTTACCAAGGTTCACTGTCATGCCTCTCTGTATGCAAAAATCATCCAATGCTAATAAATGCTGCTGTAATCCTTGAGCTGAGTCTGAGACCAACACAATGTCATTTGCATATAGTAAGATATGAACTGTGGCTCCACTGAGATCTATACCTCCACCGGCTCGTTGTTGAATAAACTCTGCTATCTCATCAATGTATAGCCCAAATAGAGTCGGTGAGAGTGGGCATCCTTGTTTCACACCAATGACGCTCACAAGGGGATTTGATACACCTCTCGGACATCGGACTCTGCCAGTAACCCACTCATATAGTGCATAAATACCCCACATCATGTCATCATCCACCCCTAGATCAAGTAGGCGTCTGAAAAGCCTCTCTCTCGGAACCATGTCAAAGGCTTTGCGGAAATCCACAAAGCAACAGTACAATCTCTGTTTCTTCACTCGTGTCTGGTCGATCAGACAACGGAGAGTGAAGATGTGGTCTATGGTAGAAAATGCCCGTCTGAACCCTGCCTCTCTGGGTGTGCGCATGCACTCTCTCTCTGCTAGCGTGTTGAGCTCCTCCTCCATCACCGTGCCATAAAGTTTGGACAAAACTGGCCCAATCATGATGGTCCTTATGTGTTAGGATCCATAGGATCCCCTGACTTGTGGATAGGTACAATGGTGTGCTCTGTCCACGAGTCAGGGAACCCCTCTGACAATGCACGGTTGAAGAGGTGAGCAATGAGTGGAGCCAATGTGTCTTTGCCATATATAATATGCTCTGCCTGAAGATCAAACTGGTCTTAAGCGCGGCCATACTGTAACCGTGACATAGCATGTTTCACCATACTAGTGGTGAAAAAGGATGAAATACCCGGTCTCGGTGTACATGGTGTGGGTATCACCAGCTGTGCGGGTACATGGTATAAACTCTGTGCGTATCCATGCCATACTGCAGGGTCATGTATCGGTGTGGGTGAGCGTGGTTCTCTGATCTGCCTCCATGCCTATGCACAATCTCTGCTCATAAGAAGGTGGTATATATCCCAATATCTCTCCTCCTCCCATTCCCGCTTTTTACGACGGGTCAAGCGGTGCATGCGTCTCTACGCCTGTCTGTGTGTGATCTCTCCTCTGGCCTCCAAATCGCGTAGCTGTCGACGTAGATCTCTGCACTCATCATCATACCACCTGTTCTGTGGCATGGTACCGGTCCGAGGGGGTTGCATGTATGTGTGATGTGGAAAACTAAGTGTAGCAGAATCATGCAGAATGCGTGTGATATCAGTGGTCAGTGTATCAAGGGGTGCGTATGGATCAAGTGACGTGATGTGCTCCTCCAGATGCTGTGAGTAAATATGTGAGAGCTTATGAGTGAAGTGTATAGTAGTATGCATGTGGGGTATGATATCTGCAGGTGGTGATGGTAATGAGGTAAGGAGTGAGAAACTGAGAAAGGTGTGATCGGCACCGAGTGGAAGTCTCCCAAGGCCGAAGGACTCGATAGTATGCATCCCATCGATCGGTCCGAGCAGATAATCTATAGTACTCTCGCCCCCCCATGTGGGAAGCATGTAAGACCTCCTGAATATGACCATCGTGCCATCCCGTTATAAATAACAAGATGATGTCTACTACCAAGCTCAAGTAAATGCCCTCCATACCCTGTGGCGTTTGGCCTAGTATCTGTTGACTCCCTACTGATCCCCAACTCCTCAGGGTCTAATGCTCTCATGATCTCTGACTGCTCCATATCAAAACTCTCACACTTTCGGCTCTGTGTGCGCCCGTTGAAGTCCCCCATAAGGAAGACCTCACCCAAACTAGAATACAGAGTAATGTCCTCTGAGAGCTGTGAATAAGGGGAGGGGGAATCTATGGCCTGAATATCACCCTGCGTAGTAGCATATCTGGACCCTCGTGGTTAAAAGTAGCATACTGCCATATAGATCCATCTCTCATCTGATATCTGCACTTTGATCCATATGTAACTAGCCTCCTCATCTCGTCTCACTAACTGGATATGTCTCTGTATCCCCTGACGGAATAGAACTCTGCCTAGTAGTAGCCCGGTATGCAGATACCTACTCAAATCCTGTAATGCATGGAAGCCCTCTCTCTGGGCTCTCATGTGTCTCTGTGAGGCATATAACATCATGGTCGGGTAAAATCTCCTCAAGTCTGTCCGGTCATGACCATAGGGAGCCATTGTAGTTCCAAACTGCCACACGTATCGGGGTTTTCTGTACAGTCCTCTGCCCCGTCTCATAGGCCGCGTCCCCCTATTTGGTGGGACGTCCAACTATAAAAATCCGGCCATCTCGATAGAAGGCCTTACGGCCTTCTCTACGTGCTTGGAGTATCTGTGGCATGCATGCTCGTCTATGTGCAATCTACATCTGAGTCAGGTCCTCATCCATGAAGATGGAAGCCCCAGTCATCCCTCGGAGCGAAATTCGCTTCCAAAAGAAAGCGGCTCTGTCCTCCGGTGTGCTCATATGTAATATCAGAGCTCTGACACTGGTAGTATCTCATCCTGCACGCCATGCCTGAGTAAAGGGCATGCTCGTGTACCCTAGTCGGGTGCATAGCCCGCGTGCGTCCTCCTCCGAAGAGGCCCCTTCGGGGAGCCCGGTAATACGCACGTTCAATCTGCGCGCGTTCCTGAGCCTCTCCTCCTCTAGGGTCTCCTGAACCCGGACTACCTCCTCCATTTTATTTTCTTCTTGGACCTCCTTCTTAATATTCTTCTTCACTACCTCAATCCACCCCTCCTTATTCCCTTCTAATTCTTCCTTCATGTTTGCTTTGATTTTTTCCTCCCATCCCTCTCTTGAAGCCTCAACTTCGGTTTTAATGCATACTTAGAGGTCCTCTCGGCATTCCTTCGTGACAGCCTCTCGGAGGTCCGCTTTGAAATCCGTGTTCTCTCTTGCCTCCCGTAGATGTGACACTTCCGTTTGTAGCTTGTCCAGGTCGGTTTTGAGATCCCTCTTCTCTTCCGTGAGTGTCTTCACCATATCCTCCAGTCGTCGGATCCTCTCATGGAGCCGGCGGGTTTCTTGCTTCAAGGCATTATCCGCATCCTTCTTGAAATCTTTCTTCGCCTCCTTGATAGCCTAGCTTATTAGAAGCTCCACGTTATGGAGCTCGAGCGGCATGTCGCCTCACGAGGAAAAAGTCCCCCTCGATAGACCTGTTGAATGTCAGAGAGACCACCTTCAATGAAGAAAGTTTCCCACTTTTCACCTCCTCCTGAAACTGCACATCCACAAATGCTGTCCCAGCTTGCACGTTCCAAGAGCCTTCCTTCTGCGAAGAGAGATAAGCTTGGCTGCAACTGGCCGTCCTATTCAGGATGTTATTCAAACAGATGCTGCTATCAACCCTGGCAACAGCGGGGGGCCCCTTGCTTGACAGCTCTGGGTATCTGATTGGCATCAATACGGCAATCTATTATCCATCTGGTGCATCAGCTGGTGTCGGTTTTTCAATCCATGTTGATACAGTCAACGGCATTGTTGATCAATTGATTAATTATGGCAAGATTACGAGACCTGTTTTGGGCATCACATTTGCTCCAGAACAATCAGTGGAGCAACTGGGTGTGAGTGGTGTCTTAGTTTTGGATGCTCCCCCTACTGGCCTGGTTGGAAAAGCTCACGATGGGACAGGCACGGACTGTGGAAGTGCCTGCTACAGCGATGGCAAAATGGGAAGCTATTGTCCCAGCTTCTGCGTGAAGCTCTCAGATAAATCGATTGGCCTGCTACAGCGATGGCGAAATGGGAAGCTGCTATCCCGGCTTCTGCGTGAAGTTCATTCCATTGGTAAGAGGATGAATCGATTGGCCTGCTACAACGATGGCGAAATGGGAAGCTGCTGTCCCAGCTTTTGCGTGAAGTTCATTCCATTGGTAAGAGAGAGAGAGAGAAAGAGAAAGAGAAAGAGAAAGAGAAAGAGAGGGAGAGGGAGAGGGAGGGGGAGGAAATGAGAGAGGGAGAGAAACAGAAAGAGAGGGAGAGGGAGGGAGAGTGCATTCTCTCTCTCCCTCTCCCTTTTGCTTGTTTAATGTTTAAATCACTTTATTTTTTGCTTGTTTAGGAGAGGAAATGAGAGAGAAAGAGAGGGAGAGAAAGAGAGGAAGAGGGAGAGGGAGAGGGAGGGGAAGGAAATGAGAGAGGGAGAGAAAGAGAAAGAGAGGGAGAGTGCATTGTCTCTCTCCCTCTCCCTTTTGCTTGTTTAATGTTTAAATCACTTTATTTTTTGCTTGTTTAGGAAATGAGAGAGAAAGAGAGTAGAGAGGGAGAGAAAGAGAGGGAGAGGGAGAGGGAGGGGAAGGAAATGAGAGAGGGAGAGAAATAGAAAGAGAGGGAGAGGGAGAGGGAGAGGGAGAGGGAGAGGGAGTGCATTCTCTCTCTCACTCTCCCTCTTGCTTGTTTAATGTTTGAATCACTTTCTTTTTTGCTTGTTTAGGAGAGGAAATGAGAGAGAAAGAGAGAAAGAGAGGGAGAGGGAGAGAGAGGGAGAGAAAGAGAGGGAGAGGGAGGGGAAGGAAATTTAAGATAATAGGCTTATCGATAATGGTATGCAATGTGCTTTGCCATGGGCCACGTACATTGGTGACTCTTTAAGATGGCTTAAAATTGGTCATGTCCTTCATAATGTCCAAGTAGGGGATCTAATTGTGATATGCATAATTCATTGTTTTTGTATTAACTTTATAGGCATAATAAATTAGAAATCATGCCAACTAGTCAATGGAAGGACTAAAAGAAAATGATACCCTAGCTAATGGTCATTACGATACTTCATCAAAGTGAACCCAAAAGTATTGTTATAGAATAAGAATCCCTTAAATTGAGTATAGGATATTTTCTCTCAAGTCTTATGACTATGAGTAGAATTGATTGAAATAAATTTTATTACTATAGTTGATAAATTTCATAGATGGCATTAATTTTAATACGTGATCCTAGGACAAAAAAACCACATTTCTAAGATGCCTTTTGTTGAGACTGATTTATTATTAGACTAAGAGATCCTCAATGATGCTCATAAATGGATTACTTATACTCAAAGCCCTCTAGTGCAATTTTTTACAATAACGAATAATTATCTACCGGGACAAACAAATCCTTAAGCATGATACAAGGCCGAGATATAACATCAAAAAATCTCTCAACTACTATGTACAATGCAAGATTTATGGTCAACTTGCAACTTGACGTACATCTCCGTAAAGCTATCCATTTAAGCCTCATTTGCTGTAATGTAGATAAGATGGAAAACGAAGAAGGTCTTATTGTTCAAGACCGCGAGACGTATCTTAATCAGCGTGTCCCATGTCCTTGCTCTCAATGCAAGTTGGCAATTAGACGAAAACGCCGATTGTCTATAGAACACGTACGACAATTTGGCAAGTTTCAATCTGAGATCATTGATCATGCGATTGCAGATTTTCAGCAAATGGTAATTTGAAGTTAATATTAATCATGCATTGTACTCGCAAGCTAATTGAAAACCATACACAATAAGATTGGGTCTTGTTGGCAAATTTTCTATCCAGGGGAATGATGTCTCGACCCAAGGGGGAGTGCACCCTTTGCGGCCAATTAGAAGAGTTCGTGGACGTGCGATGGATGGATTGCAGGAGCCAATCCACCACTCGCAAGGCCCATCTATACGTCAATGCCAGAGAAGATAGACAACCTTCTCGACCTATCTACAATCTTGGAGCCTGAGATGGAGGCAATGATCAATGCATTGATTCCCATGGATGTTGAGACATCTAACCCGCTTAGAGAGGAAGCATCCATACCATTATATGATGGGTGCCGAGTATCTCGGTTGAAGACATTGCTTGCACTCTTAAGTATGCAAGCAAAATACAGTTGGAGCGATACGAGTGTGACTGAGTTATTCAAGTATCTTGCACATAGGCTTCATTGATTTTTTTTATAAACAGTATTATTGCAAACATTTGTGCTTTTTCAAGGTGTTTTATGATTTTTTTCAGGTTATTGAAATATCATATATTACCACCTGCAAATACCATGCGTGAGTCTTGTGATGATGCATGACATGTTTTACGGAAGCTTGGCATGGACTACAATAACATCCATGCATGTATCAACGACTGCATACTGTTTCGAGATGAATACGAGACTATGGAGACATGTCCAAAGTGTGGTGCTCACATGTATCGACAGGACTTGCAAGGGAAAACCATCCCTCAAAAAGTTCTCAGACACTTTCCGCTCATCCCCCGCATAAACCACATGTTTCGCACATCTGGCATGGCAAGCTTGACAACGTGGCATGTGCAGAATAGGTCCACGGATAGAGTTCAACGAATATCAGCGGATTTACGTGCATGGAGCCACATTGACTCTACCTTCCCAGGCTTTGCGCGAGAGCTAAGGAATCTTCGGCTCGGTCTCGCCATGGATGGTGTGAACCCATTCGGTCTACGCTCGACTTCTTACAGTGTGTGGCCTATAGTGCTTGTCAACTACAATATCCCTCCATGGCTTTCTACGAAGGAAGGGCATCTCATCCTTAGCTTGCTCATCCCGGGCCGCTACAAAGTAAAAAATATATGGACGTGTATCTTCGTCCATTAGTCGATGAGCTTAAGATTTTGTGGGAGGAGGGGGTCACTGTGCAAGATATGAGCAGGCACGATGGTCGGCGGTCAGCCAACATTCGAGCCATTCTCATGTGGACGATGCATGACTTTCCGGGATTGGGAGAGTGCTCAGGTGAGCAGACCTCCGTTCTCCGCTGGTAATATCTATATTTTATTTCATTCAATCAAGTATTCACTAGGACATGGCTCGCCTTACAGGTCTGGTTACCTCAGGTTATCATGCATGTCCATTGTGTGGGCCATAATTAGACTCCCAAAGGTCACGAACCATAAAAAAGATGGTATATCAAGGACACACCACTTTCTTGCCGAAGGATCATGAACTCAGGGAAGGTTTTCTTGGACGACCTCCAACACGTATGAATGCTGCAAGCTGGTACGAGCTGAAAATGGTCAACTCGGAATCACATCCAAATGGAATGCGACGGTTCTCAGTTTTCTACGAGTTGCCATATTGGACCCACTTACAGGTCCACCACTTGTTGGATCCCATGCATATTTTCAAGAATGTGGGCAGCTTGCTATGGGACCACAAAGAAAGAGAGACACTATAGGGTCACGAATGGATTTGAAGGAGGTAGGTAAGATGGAGGCGCTTTGGCCGCAGTCGAGTGCTGAAGAGGGAGTACAGCTTCCTCACGCTCCTTGGGTTTTGTCCACCAAAGAAGAGCGCATTGTGAAGCAAGTAATCAAGTCTATCCGCACTCTGAGGGGTATGATGCGTTCTCTCAGGTCTGTATTTTCTAAAGATGACCAATTGTCGGGGCTAAAATCCCATGATTGGCATAAGATATGCCAGGTTTGTGAACAGAATGGATTGTAATTAGCGTGGGTATTTTGCAATTTTAAAAGTGGCCATTATTCATAACGCTTTCTCATTTGTGGCAATTTGTCCTACCAATCGCGATCGCAGAATGCCTTACTCCAGAAATTCGCGGGGCCATTTACAAGTTATTGACTTTGGTGCAATGGATCTCACAGAAAGAGATTAAGACGTCCTCTATTGAATCTGCAAGGCGAGGAGCAGTGGAGACGGTCTGTCTCTTTGAGAAATACCTGCCCACTAGCATGCTCACAATACAAGTTCATCTTCTTGTGCATCTTGTGGACGAAGTGGAGATTGTTGGACCTGTCCATACGCGATGGATGTTCTTCCTGGAGCGCTTCATGAAAACCCTGAAAGGCTTTGTGCGACAACGAGCTCGTCCGGAAGGTAGCATGGTGGAAGGTTGGTTGGTGTCAGAGGCGTTAGTGCATATCTCACAATGGCTACCAACGGTGAGACCAGACAATGAAATGCTATGGACGCTGAAGGATGATGATAGACTGACTGGAGATGTGGTGGTTGGAAATGGGGTAGAAAAAAGAATGGATGCCTCAATGGAAGAGAAGGTGAATCGCTTTTGTATGTTGCACCATGCCTCCATGGAGACGTGGCTCGCCAAGTACCAGATTGCAAGGCAAGATCGAGAGGAAGCACGAGCTAAATTTTGATGTAGTACGCGTCATCGACCGATTCGATATCCCGAAGGCATGGAGGAGATGCCGCGGTTTATGTCAACACGATGGTTGCATGGAGCCTTGACCGCAACATCCAGCGAAGGGACAGAGGTCTCAATGGAGGAGTGGGAGTTCTCGAGGGGATGTAGTCCAAAGGTGATGAGGGGTTTAGAATGTGTCATATCTAAATTTTATATGCAACATCTAATTTGAGTGTTTCAATTTACAATACAAAATATATAATGCAGCGTGGTCGTGCGGACGGCATTTTTGCGTGGAGCGTATTGACAAAATACGCTCCACAATGGACTATGGTGTCATGGCAAGGTTTGAACAAGAGAGCCGGCGATGAGCAACGGATCCGAACACGGTTGTGGATGAGATGGAGTATTTTGGGAACTTGCAAAGTATTATTACGGTGGATTACCGTAGCTTCTCCATGATACTATTCGATGTGTAGTGGTTCAAAGTGGTACTTGGAGGAGGTAGAGCAACAGTTCGATGAGGTCCATCTGGATTTCTCGAAATAGATTCCGAAAAAAATGGACGGATTTGTGCGACACCTTTGTGTTGCCGGCCCATTGTGAACAGGTGCATAGAGTCATTTACTTGCTAATTGTAATACGACATGGTTTATGTCACAATGGTTTGAACTCACTTTGTACGTGTTTGTGAACAGGTAATCTTCTATCCAAACCCCCGACAACCTCGATGGTGGTATGTTACACCTTCAACTCCTCGAAGTGCGAGAGTATATGATCAAAGCGATGTTCCGAGCATAGATGAAGAAAATATGCAAATAGAGGGGTCGATATTACAAGGGGTGGAGGCCATCGCAATCTTGGAGCCTGCATCGACGCTTCATGATGGAAATACAGTAGTCCAAGAATTTTTTGAGAACGAAGCAGATTCGTTCTTTTGTGGTGACATGTCTATCGACCTTCCAGTGTATGCAGAGTTGTGTTAGGAGATTAACATGGGACCATAGAATACTTCATTCTTGGAGAATTGTATTACTCAATTCGTTGTTTAGATCTTCCATAAAGGTACATAAGATATGCATTTTAAGAGGGATTTTAAAAAAATGATTTATATTACTGTGCTTTGTATAGTGTTAATTGATTATTCTAACACCATTTTTTATATGTGCAGGTGACATTTTCAGGATGAGTCGAGGGATGAGCGATGAGGAGTTTCAGGACATGATGGCACGCATGTCTCCAGACCAGCTCGCGAGATTCAGAGAGATGGCAGACCGGGAGCTGTCTCGTTCTTCGTCAGGGTGCTTTGCTAGATCTGCTTCAGCGCGATCAGATGCTTCAATTTCGAGCAGACGATATCGACGCTCACGACTTGGGCCAGAGGGAGGGACTGCATCGGGATGAGGGGGGTGCTGCTGTGGAGACACGGATGTGGTGTCTCCGTCTCGTCGTTCAGCTAGTGCTGCGTCACCTCCAGGATTTGTCACACCTGTGGGAACGTCTACTCCAGTTACTCCGACTTTTGCGCAGCTGTGAGCAGGTGGCACCCCTTTTGGTGGCACCCCTTTGAGTGCCACTCCGAGAAAGGTTACCCCCGTTAGTACACCGGATGTAGAGGGGTCTCCTAGATATGCCCAGGAGCGTGGATGGAGATGGGAGAGGACCCATCTTAGGCAGACTCCTAGGGGTTATGGATACTTGGTTGATAGTAGGTCAGGAGCCATCATCATGAATGATGAGGGGAGGAGGGTGATGGCTCGCATGAGAGAGTTGTGCCAATAAGTTTTTCGGTACAACGTCCTGGATCATTGGAAGAACATACCAGAGGGGAGCAAGGACTACATAGTAGCATCCTTGCACGAGGAGTTTCCGGTGCCAGCCCCGCAGTAGATAGATTCTCTATGGGCTGGATGATAGATTGCATGCGTGCATACATGTCACATAGATGATCCGATGCACGCAAGGCAATCAAGAGTGGGGCTGCGAAGCCCGAGTGGTTAGATGTAGACGACTGGCGCCGACTAAGGGAGAAGGCTACACATTCGCCAGGATGTTGGAGTCAGCAGGCGGGAGGCGGCGAGGGCACGACTCGAGGCCGGAGTAGTCCATCATCTTGGGAGTGGCAGCCACAGGACATATTTGGAGAACTTTGTAAGTTTCTCTTTTGTTTTGCTTATTTGTTTTTTTGAAATATTCTTTGTCCTAACAATCATGTTTCTAACAGTTAGCATTTTGTTTTCTTTGCAGCACTCCATTACAAAATGGGATCCGCAAGGCCTTGAGACTCGATATGCAGAGAGACACGGTCTCAATGCATTGATCGACCGATTGTATAGACACGGTGGCCCTATAAGTCACTCATCTTTCTTGTCTGTAGTTACCATGAGATATTTGAATGCATTATTGTATGGTGGATTGATATGTTGTTTCTTTTTTTGCAGAATCCGTTTGATGCTCCTTTGTGGCGGGACGAGCTTTCGGGGGACGAGGATTTCTAGCTCACCCTTGGATCCTTGGAGCTCACACACCTTTAGTTTTTAGTCGCCTGATCTATGTAGACATTTTCTATGTATTAGTGATATCCTTTCATGATTGTACCAATCGCATTTTATGCGATCATGTATTTATTTCATGTATCAGTTTTATGATTTCAGTATACATTCTTTTTGTTTGCAAGCGCTTTGTATGCAGTAGTGTAGAAACTATTTTGTATAGCTCTCATACAGCACACAGTGCTATATGTGGCAGGGCAGCTTGCTGCCCTACCACAAATTTTTTTTTCCCTGTTACCGTCGCTATTTGCGTCACAAATTTACTGCTCGCGTCGTTATGGGCCTTGTTATGCGCGTCGCAAATTCACTGGTTGCATCGCTATATGCGTCGCTATTTGCGTCGCTATACGCCAATAGCGACGTTTCTATGGCGTCGTCAATAACGACACTTTTTGCGACGACGGGGGTAAATCTTGTTGTTTGTATTTTCATCGCTTTAAACGTCGGTATAAGGTCTATATCTTCTAGTGCCCAGACTTTATGCGAAAAAACGTCAATGAACGTCACCAAATACTAGTTGAAAAGGCAATAAGTTTTTAAGGAGATTTGATGCATTGTGTCAAGTGAGACAAAATGATTACATTGAAATTGAATTGAAGTTGATGTATGGCATTAAGTCAACCAAAATATTAGCTAGAATTGTACGAGGCCTAAAGCTGATACAAAGCTAGAATTGGTATATTTGATTCACTATACCAATTAAGATGACCCAAAGCTAATACAAAGTGTTGGTAAAATTGATGCACTGCATCCAATCAAATGAAATATTAGGAAAAATTTTAGGCAACTCAATGCATACATCAAATCAGCTTCAACATTTAACAAAATTCCAAGGAAACTTGATGTAATGTATCAAGTAGGAACAAAACTTTGTAGAATATTTGTGTGAGATTGATACATTACAGTGGATCAATAGAAATATTAACAATGATAATAAGAAGCTTGATGCACTACATCAAGTATACCAAACTATTAACATAACTTCTAAAAATCTTATTGCACTAAATCAAGTGAAACTAGATATAACAATATACCTCTACTTGAACTTGATGCATTACATAAATTTAGAGAAGATATTGTCAAAAAATCCATCAAGTTGTCTTTAAGAATTTAAAATTTTATTAGAAACTTGATGTAATGCATAAATTTTTCTATAGTCTTAAGAAAATTCCTTGCTTAAGTGATCAAACATGTTTATTATATTTTCTATAACTTAATGCATCAAGTTGACCTACTTTTATTAATCATTTTTCTTAATCAAGGCATTATCTAAATAGAAGGCCTATGAAATCCAACTATCTATCTCTTACAACTCAATTGCTTGCTCCAAATTTTTTGATAATTTATCATTTCAATAAAAAAGAATATTTTTGGAATATTTTAATACTAGCCAAAAAGCACTTACATTGGAATTTTCAATTCTTGTTACAAGGTTATTGTGCTAGATTTGTGTGGGTTGATCTTGCTCCTTGTACAATGCTCCTCTACTCTAGCTTGTTGATCTCTTGCTTGAAAATGAGAGAAATGAGGTATGCATGCCTTCTTATAAACAGAAAATTTCCAACTTATTAAGACCTTAACCTTAGGGTACCTTTACTTTAAGTGATATCCCTGACCTACCCCTAACCCTAACCCTAATTTAATCCTAAACCCAACCCTAACCCTAACCCTAACTCTAAGCTCAACTACCCTCCTCATAAAATACCAATGGCCCTATTATTCCACTTTGCTATTCTCACTAAGTTATACTAGTATTCTCAAGAATTTCCTCTAATTCTCTTGCTATCATTGGCACTATAACTTTTCTCTTATATGAATGGATACTTTATATTTTTTATCCTTGGACTTGTATATTCTATCAAGTGAATGCAACCCAACCTAGATTACAAAGAAAAATTATGTAGATATTGTCAATATAGAGGTGCAATAATCAAAGTATCTAGATCACTGATACTAACAACATCACAAATCAGCTAAAGATTCACATATGCAAGAAGGATATGGTGGTGAAATAATTATACATTTCCAAAAGTATGGAAGAAATGATGGTATAGAGTATGCTAAGTTACTTGTAAGTGATGCACAAATCAAGCATGGATTGCAATGGAATCATTGCCAAAAGAATTGTCTCACTATATATGGTTATAAAAAATAGAAGACACTTTGGCAACATTATTTTTCTTTAACATATAGTCAACATGATACTTTTCTTTCATCAATGCTGATACCATGGGTATGTGGAAAGTGTGATTTTTTTTTTGTAACATAGTGTTTTGTACCATAGCTTTTAAAATAGGCTTGAGCCTAGGAAATATTCATCCTGAAAGAGTCAAATGCAGAATCTCCAAGTATGATGGATACACATTTGAGCCAAATGTCACCATTGCTTCCCTAGGTAAGGTTGCATTTTCTTGGATGGAAATGTACTTTTAGGCACATTGTGAAGTTATGACAACAATTGGGAGATTGCATCTTGCAAATAGATTTACTAGGACCGAAGTATATTCCATCTACAAGCAAGCTATTCTTCAAAATGCAAATAAGTTAGTTAGCTATCCACATTTCACATATTGTGGAAGTCCTACTTCATCAATGTATTAATCCAAAGGAAAGTTAGAATGGGAGTATGTATTATCTACGCAAGTGTAAAATCTCGATGAAAGAATGCAAGAGATGATGAGGATCTTGTAATGGCAAAAGAAACACTACAAATTCATTCAAGAGAGCAATCAATAAGGAGAAAGAAGGCCACGCACCAAAAGTGTAAACTTTTTTATGTACTAGAAAGATATGTTGGACTTTCCATTGATGGTATGGACCAGAAGAACTCATGCTTACCTCATTTTTCTCATCTTCCAAAGGATGTCAATGAAGAAACTCTTGTACAAATGCATTTAGTGGGATACCTTGTATACCATGGAAGAGTTTACCCTAGAGTATTCTCCTTGTGTTCTTTACTTATCCAAATGCTCATAATGATCTCAACCTCATGATCATAATTTTTAACATGTTTCTCTCTAGGTAGGAGGGTGCTTTACCACCTATTCTTTATTTGCAATTGGATAACATAGCAAAAGGGAGAAAAAGTCAAACAGTTTTAGGCTACCTCAAAATTCTTATACACATAGAGGTATTTCAAAAAAGTTAATTTTTTAATGTTGCCTCATACACACAACCATATTGATCAAATGTTCAACACATTTGCTAAGTGGTTATCTCAACACAATGCTTTTAGCTTGCATGAAATGATGTGTATTATATATAATGCTTATACATCGAAACCGATTTTCATGCACCTAAGAGAAACATATGACTTCAAGCTTTTTGCAGATGGTTCAAAGCAAGAAAATGTATAATATTTGTACAAGTTAAATTGCCTAAGCTTTCAACATGCATTTTTAATAAAGAGAAAAAGGAAGGTAGTAGAGTACATCTATATGGAAAGAAATTCTCTTTCCATAATGAGTGACTCCTTTCAAGGGGACTTAAGTTCTTGAGATATATCCCAGATACTATAATGTTTACAACAAAACAATAAGCACTTGATTCCATCAAAGAAGTCAAAGAAACACCCAAGAAGAAATTAGAGATTGAGCATGCCAAATGTATATAAGAATGAAGGCAATTAATTGGAAAAGCAAGAAATTATGTAGGCACATAGGATGTGACTTGCTGGCAAGATTTTTTCCAAGACAAACAAAATACTTACAAAAATAAAAAATGATGATTGGCATCTAAGAAACATTTTTCATGGCCTGAAAGTTTGAGTACTACAAATTCTCGGAGTGATGTACAAATATCAAAGGAGATAAAAAATTTATTATATCTTAAGGAGTAAGAAATGTATATTGATAGGAGAAGATCAGGAACAATAATTGAGAAGCTACAATAAATATGGTAGGTGGAGGGTTTTCACCTAGATCAATTAGTGTACAGGTGTGTCACGCCACATTCTAGCCATCTCAAATCCAAATTTTTGTTATTTTCTTGCTCTTTTTTGACATTTAAATGATATATGTCTTAGGTGATTACATGTCCAACACATTAGAGGTTCTTCTAGTGGGTTTTTCCTTAAACCTTAACTCATCCCCTACCTAACACCATGATTGGAATTTGTCATAAATCCCTCAAGTTTGAGTATCTTTCTTTATCATAAGTGACATAAGGATTCATATACGGTTCTCTTCAAGTGGTTCTTCCACAAAGTGTATAGGAGCATCACTCGAAATATCCAATTTTGTGGGTCATTAGAGTGCATCCTAATTTTTTGCAAGACGCAACTGAATTCTTTCCATTTCTTACATGATATCTATACTTTTCTCCTTATCATAGAGATCTATGGGAGGTCTCACTCTGGATTGTAGTCCTCGCTATTGATGGTACTATGCATTCCCATGATTTTGAATAGCTTTGGTGTTTGTCTCCTTCCATAGGCCATCCGCATGAATTACTTCTTTGGAGATATTCCCTGTCATATCTTTTTCAAAACTTGAATTGTTAGCTAGCACTTTATAGAGTTACTCGTTCTTAAAATTGTTAATGAACATAGTGGAGATCACTTTCTGAGTGGGTCATTATCTATTGGAATCCCCTTGTAGTAGAGACTCTAGATATGGCTAATATAATCATAGATCTCCTCTTTATCCTTCTTAATGAAATCCATCAATGTAACAATTAGACTATCCATGTATCCTACTTTGGATAGTCTCCTAATAAATAGGTTCTTCAAATGTATCAAAATCATTGTGTTTGATGTTATCTAGACTAGTAAACTTAGTCTGTCCTTCTCCTCCTAGGCATAGCCCAAAATCTTGTGGACATTGGGTAGCATCTTGGGGGTTCTTAGCCTAACAAACCTACTCAAATACATATAAGAAGCTTCAAGGGTCATCTCGTGACCTATATTTATTAATTTATTTTGTGAATACTAGGATTTCAATTTGGTTTCCAATGTTGGGTGCAGTTCCTAATTCGACTAGGATTGAGGCTTACTATGTTGCTCTACATGTTGGATGAATTGTTGGTTACAAGTTTTATTGGGAGTGCGATCAACTTTAAGCACTCTTTCCATGTCAACATTGGCTCTTGGTCATGTGCGGCTTCTTGTAAATGCAAAGATGCACTAGATTTGGTTAAGGTCAACCTCTTTTCTATGTTGATTGACCCTTTTTTTCTTGTGTAAACCTTGCAAAGTGTTGCAATAGGTCTTCTTTTAATCTTCTCTCTTTTTCAAAATTGGTTACTATCTCATGCACTACTTTACCCACATGCTCTTTATGTGCTTTTTGTTCATATTGTGCTAGCAATTGCTTCATATTAGCAATATAATGCTCTAAGACCAATACCTAGGCATCATTATTTGATCTTGATACTAATATTACCTTCTCTTCTTATTCCAATAAGATCTTGATGATGCCAATGATGTTAGTAGCATCACTACCCCTTTCAAACATAAATTTCTTTGATGCTAGGATTTATCCACTAGCAATCAATGTGTTGGTCAATTAGGTTTAGTTGCCTTAGTGGCCTTTGTTGGCTAGCACAATGTTTATGAAACTTGGATCTTTGTTGCCTCTCTCTTCCTTAGATTATTTCAACAATCTATTGTGCTCTTTGTACATTCTTCACTTCTCAGAGTTGAGTAGTTTGTAGGGCCAATTGTATAGTTTTGTAGTGTCATTTTCTGCACTTGGTCTTTCTCAGTTGATTCCATTTTCCCTTGTCGACCTTTTCTCACACATCTCTTTTTGACATTATTGGGATCTTAGTTTGGTTTCTAGCCTGGGGCACAATTCCTAGTCTGTTGGCTAGGACTAAGGAAACTAATGCCATGTTACTCTGCTCTTTGGCTAAATGGTCTACTTGGTTAGGAGTTCAGCTAGAGTGAGATTAGCATCAAGTGCTCCTTCCATGAGTGCATTGGCTCCTAGGTTGGCTGGCAAGATGTATTTGACACTTGTTACTTTGTTGTCGATGTCTTCATTGGATTATTTCAATGATCCATTGTACTCTTTGTGTGTTCGCCTCTCCTCCTAGTAGGGTAGTTTGCAACATCCAATTGTATAGTTTTGCAGTCTTGTTTTCTTCACTTAGTTTTTGTCCATTGATTCTAGTTTTCCTTATTGTCCTTTTTTATTTAGTCATAAATTATTTTTTAATGCAAATGACCATTTTCACTAGGTGCATTTGTCAGTGCATGCTATACAACTAAGCTTTTAGTTTTTCTTTAACAATGAGGATAAATATATCGTAACCTATTTGTGACAATGTGCCCAATCAAACCTCTCGACCAACCTTGGGTAAGCTACCCATGAATATATGTGTGCATCACGTGGGTTCAAAATAATGTATTTTTAAAACATCATTTTTATACATTTTTTACATACAGAAGGGTGTAATATAAAGGGGTTATTTATAGATTAAGTAGAAAAGGGTTATGTTTTATTAAGGGAAAATGTATAGATAAGGGTATTTATAAATAGGCCTTGAATGCATATGATGTAGAGGATATACACATAGTAACTTCCCCAAGCAACCAACACACACTAGAAAACTTCACGCATTTGGCTTAACTCTTAATGATTTATGCACTTAAGATGGTTACTTGATTCAAAGTTTTAACTCCCCCCCTTGAACTTAAATGGTCAAATTTGCATGTTGTATGGTTGTCCCAAATTTCATTGTGTGTTTCTACATAAATTCCATCATTTCACATTGTGAGCTACTAGTAGACATTCTTGATGACCCAAATTTCAAGTGGGTTGGATCCTCTCCTTAAGTACCTATGATGTCTTGATTTTTGATCATTTTGAACATGAATATTTTCAATCCAAACTCTTAGCTATAGGGAGTTTCACAAACCAATTGTGTGTTAAGAGAACTTCTTTGGTACAAGTGTTCTCACTAGATGGAGTGGTTCACTTTGACTTAGACAGAGAGTGGAGGATGTGGCTTTGTGATTTACTTATGTTATTGATGGTCCTCATGTTAGTTTCAAGTCCTCATTGTGCCTCATGCTAGGAGAGGACTCTCTATTCTCAAGCTTCACCAACCATGAGGTTGGTGGTGTGGCTCTTGTGTCCTTCTACTACTAATGGGGTCAAGTATAGTTATTGGGTGAGTGAAATTTCTTGAGTCAAAACCAACTTGGAGAATACATATTGAGCTAGCTCTAATTGGATCTACTATGGCCGATTGATAACACCTATTAGGTTTCAACATTGGCTAAGACCAATTGACTTCTCTGCCCAACTTGTAAGCCAATCACGATGGTTGAAAAGGCTAGGTGCTTGGAATGAAGGGGAAAAAGTCCAATTTGATGGGATTCAAGTCTTTAGGATTGATTGAACATAGTATTTTGATTTGTCATAATGCATTATTGATAAGCTTGGGTTGCTAAGGCTAGTCGCCCAAATGACCAAGCATAGAGCCAAATCAACCTATTGATATATTCCAATTTCAAGTGGGCTTAATTGATGGATAATTTAGTCTAAATTGCCAAATTTGGTTATGTTTAAGGTCTATGTGACCTAATTATGGTACTCAAATGTTGAGATGGCAAGCTCAACATGTACAGACATTGATGATGAAGCGCTTGGCTAGATGGGTCTGCATATCTACACTTAGCACGTTGGTGGTCACTATGATACTCACATGGCCACTGACTTATCACTTATTATATTTAGTTTGTTACACCTACCTACAGCTGGCAAAGACATAGCACCAGTCGATTAGTGTAGTCGATTATGCAATGTTTGACTTAGTAGGCCACTTTCCTTTATGTTGTATCTTATCTATACTTTGTGTACATTGTATAGTGTGCGGAAGAAGAAGAAGAAACTAGAAAGAAAATGTTTTGGGCTCCATCTCTCTTCTTGTGTTCTTGAGTGAGCTTCCTCTTGTGTATACAGTGTGTGTTTAGCACAGCAGCTCTTAAGCAAGTCCCCCCACCATGCGATTCTTGACATGGTATCAGAGTCATGCCACTGAGAGAGGCTGATTTTGAAGGCTGAAGTGAAGGAGAAGAAGCAAGGTTCGAGCAAGCAAGCAACGGGTAAGAAGCTCTCCCATTCTTCCACTCTCTCTCTTCTTGAATAGTGCCTGTGGAGGCACCGCAAGCAGGGTAGAGAAAAAATCTCAGATTGCTCGACAAGAACAACTACCCTTCATGGAAGTTTCGTATGACAAACTTCCTCATTGGAAAGGGCCTTTATGAGTTTGTTTCAGGTGAAGAAAATGAGCCAGAGCTAGGTATCCCTCCGACTGCAGATGAGTTAAAAGCATGGAAAGAGTGAAATGCAAAAGAAAAAAAGGTGATGTACTGGCTATTTGCAGTCATTGATAATACTATGTTGGGACATATCAGAAATGTAGAAACTTCACATGCAGCTTGGACAATTTTTGAGAGTATGTTTTCAATAAATACAAAGGCACGAAAGATTCAACTCAAGCAAGAGTTGAATGCCTTGAAGAAAGGAAAAATGTCCATCAATGAGTATGTGTTGAAGGTGAGGAGCATTGCAGATGCTTTAACAGTGATTGATGCAATGCCGGATGATGATGATTTGGTTTCATCCACTCTGAGTGGCCTTAATAATGAGAAGGCATGGAAATCATTTGCTACTTCAGTATATGTATGGAAGCCATTTCCAGATTTTGATGAGCTAATCTCTCTCATGATTATTGAAGAGATCAATATGCAGGGTGACTCGTCTGAAAGAAATGGTGAACAGGTCCAAGCATTTTACTCGAGTTCAGGAAGAGGACGTGGTAGATCCTCTTCGAGAGGCCATGGTATGGGACGTGCTAGCGATAATTAGCAAAACAGGTTCGATCAAAAGTTTGGTGAAAGGCAGGTTTCTGGAGGTAGAGGAAACTTTAGAGGTAGGGGGAGCTCTAGAGGAAGAGGTGGATGGCAGAACAGAGGCTCTGGAAAACTTGCTATTGTTTGTCATTACTATGGCAAAATAGGACATATTGTAGCCAATTGTTATGCTAAGAAGGATGATATTTGCAGTGATAAATTGTAGCAAGAAAACTTTGCATCATTTTGACGACAAAATGAAGACAAAAATGAGCATCTGTTTGTTATGCAGCATATGATGAATGCAGTTACAGGAAAGGGGACACATGATGATGTATGGTATGTCGATTCAGGTGCATCTAATCATATGACCAGTCATGTTGAATGGTTTGGAGAGATACAAGACTTACAAAATCCAGGTTATGTGCAGATGGGTGATGATTCATGCCATCCAATTTCACACATTGGAAATGTTTCCTTGTCCTTTTATGATGGCCAGACAAAGAGTCTGACAAATATATTACATATGCTTTCAATTACAAAGAATCTAGTGTTTGTTAGCCAAATGGTAGAGCACGGGTTGCAAGTCCGATTCAATGCAAAAGATTGTTTTGTAGAATACTTTAATGATAAGTGCAGGTTGGTCGCAAAAGGAAGTAGAGTTGGCCGAATGTTCACTTTAGATGCTGGAATTCTTGCAATGGATGTTGCTATGTATGCTAAAGGAAAAGGAGTAGTTGCAGATATTGAAATATGGCATAAACGTATTGGACATGTAAATGTGCAAAGGCTGAAATTAATGCAGTCCAGAGGATTGGTTACAGGGTTGCCTTCTTTTAGAGTTGCAGAATTGTATAAAGTCTGTGAAGCATACCAGTTTGGTAAGTAGGCAAGACAATTCTTCTCGCATGCGAGAGAAGTGAGTAGAAAAATACTTAATGTAGTGTATACAGATGTTTGGGGGCCTACAAAAAATGTATCTCTTGGTGGTAGCAAATACTTTGTCACATTTATTGATGATTGTTCAAGGAAGTTATGGGTATACTTCATGAAGGAAAAAAGTGACGTGTTTGAGCACTTTAAATCTTTTAAGGCAACTATTGAAATAGAAATTGGCTTAAAAGTAAAGTGCTTGAGATCAGATGGAGGGGGAGAGTACCTCTCTAATGAGTTCAGTGGCTTCTTGAGGACTCATGGGATAAAGAGGCAATTTACTTTCAGGTATACCCCACAGCAAAATGGTGTTGCAGAAAGAAAAAATAGACATATTGCAGAAGTTGCACGGGCATTAATGGCTGAAAAGAATATGCCCAAACATTTTTGGTCTGAGGCTGTCCATACTACTGTTTACATTATGAACAAAACTTCCACACCTACAGTTTATGGGATGACTCCTGAAGAATGCTTTACTGGCAAGAAGCCTGATGTATCACACTTGAAGGTATTTGGCTGTGTTGCATATGTTCATGTTTTAGATGAGCTACGGAAGAAGCTTGATCCAAAGGTAGAAAAATGTGTTTTTATTGGATACTCGTAGAAAGGGTATCGCTCTTATAACCCTGTTCACAGGTGAGTTCAAAGTGAGCAGGGATGTTATCTTGGATGAGATGGGAAGTTGGTATACACCTGTTGGTGATGTTTTGGATGATGATAATGATCACGACAGCTATATGCAGAAAGATAAACAAGAATCATGGAGTCTTAGTGGACCAGAAATATCATCTGGTACTACACCTACAGTGAGCCCTTGGTCTGGGAGACTAAGGAGTAGCCCCACACCTTCATTTGGATCTATAAGTGTTGCAGGGAAGGACAAAGAAAAGAAGAAAGTATTCGATGGTAATGATGCATCTACCAGTCATTTGGGATTTGATGGAGATTCTCGTGGTTCAGAGAGTTTGGATCATGAGCTTGGCATTCCTTCAGTCAGGAAGCTAGGTGTACAGAGAGCTCATAGTAATGTAAAGGCTCCATTGAGTGATCCGGTGGTACGTAGATCTAGCAGGGTCAGATACCCTATTAAAAGATTTGGTTTTGATGGTTATGCAACTCACCATTATGCTTATATTGTGAAACTAGTTGAGGATATTGAGCCCACTTATTTTGACGATGTTGCTGGTCAAGCTTATTGGGATGCATCAATGGATGAGGAGATGGCTGCATTAGAAGCCAATAAGACTTGGGATTTGATTCCCTTACCTAAGGGTAAGAAAGCTATTGGCTGTAAGTGGGTTTACAAAGTCAAGCATAATGCAGATGGTTCAGTTAGAAGGTATAAGGCTAGGTTGGTTGCAAAAGGCTATGCTCAAACATATGGCATAGATTATAAAGAGACATTCGGCCCACTTGCTAGGATGGCAATTGTTAGGTGTGTAATTTCCTTGGCACTAGCCAAAGGTTGGAGTTTGCAACAAGTGGATGTTAAGAATGCCTTATTGCATGGTGAATTGCAAGAAGAAGTGTATATGGAGCAGCCATCAAGTTATGAGGATTTAGAGCATCCCACATATGTGTGCAGGTTAAAAAAGGCGCTCTATGGGCTGAAGCAAGCACCTAGAGTATGGTCTGACAAGATTGGAGAGTATCTTGTCAATATTGGATTCTGTATTTCTGATGCTGATCACTCACTTTATGTGGAAAGGGAGATGCAGGTTTGGTCATCATAGTCATCTATGTGGATGACTTGATTATCACAGGTAACAGTGACACTAGGATTGCTAAAATTAAGGACTTCTTGAAGAAGAAGTTTGAGATGAAAGATTTGGGTGAGCTGAGATACTTTCTTGGTATTGAGGTGATCAGATGTGATGATGGTATAAGGCAGTATGGCTTGGATATGTTATCCAAGTATGGTATGACAGCATGTAAGCCACTTTTAGTACCATTGGAGCCAAATGTGAAGTTGAGTGCTGACGTTGGGGATGAGATAGAAGACCCTACTATGTTCAGGAGGATAGTAGGGAGTTTGATTTACATCACTATCACAAGGCCAGACTTGAGCTATGTTGTTGGCCTTGTCAGTCAGTTTATGCAAATGCCTAGAAAGCCTCATTTGGATGCAATTAGACATATATTGAGGTAAATGAAGTCCACTTTACATTATGGACTTTTTTATAAGGAAGGTAAGGACACACACGTCTTTGGATACACAGATGTAGATTGGGCTAGTAGCATGTAAGACAGAAGATCTACAAGTGGATTTATGTTTTCCCTTGGTACTGTAGCAGTTAAATGGAGCAACAAAAAGCAACCTACAGTTGCTTTATCGAGTGCAAAGGCTGAGTATAGAGGTGCTGCTATAGCAGCATGTGAGGCGGTATGGCTGTAAAATTTATTACGTGATTTGGACGTGCAAGGAGATGGTCCAATTGTCATTCATTGTGACAACATGAGCAGCATACAACTAGCTAGGAATCCAGTGTTCTATGCTAGGAAAAAACACATTGAGATGCACTACCACTTTGTGAGAGAGAAGATACTTGCAAGAGAGATTGACTTGGTATATGTTAGCACACACGATCAGATAGCTGACATTTTCACAAAGGCATTGGGTGTTGAGAAGCTTCCAAAGTTCCAAAGCTGACTTGGAGTTGCAAAGATAGAGTTGAGCTTGAGGGGGAGTGTTGAGATAGCAAGCTCAACACGTGCAGACATTGATAATGGACCGCCTGGCTAGATGGGTCCGCATGTCTACACTTAGCACGTTGGTGGTCATTATGATACTCACGTGGCCACTGACTTATCACTTATTATATTTAGTTTATTACACCTACCTACAGCTGGTAAAGACATAGCGCTAGTCAATTAGTGTAGTCGGTTATGCACTGTTTGACTTAGTAGGCCACTTTCCTTTATGTTGTATCTTATCTATACTTTGAGTACATTGTATAGTGTGTGGAAGAAGAAGAAGAAACCAGCAAGAAAACGTTTTGGCCTCCATCTCTCTTCTGTGTTCTTGAGTGAGCTTCCTCTTGTGTATACAGTGTGTGTTTGGTGCAGGAGCTCAAGCAAGTCCCCTCACCACGCAATTCTTGACACCAAAGACCTGAATAAGCCATTGATGAAATTATTATGTCCTTAATTAGCCTCATTAGGGGATGACCGGTTTTCCTCTCATCCAACACCCAAGATCCCATGGTTTAACACATAGCTTACAAGCTTAATTCAAAGAATTTATGGCTTATTACCAACTTTGAAGATCCTCGAGACTAATTTGAAATGGTCCTTTTTAAGGGAAGTATAGCTCCTTCCATGTCTCTCAAGGTCTAGCTTAATGGCCAAGGTGATTACTCATGGGTTCAATGTCCTTATGATGAGGCCACTTCCTACTCTATACCTCTTCTTTCCTTGAAAATGGACCGTGCCGCCAAAAAAATTTGATCAAGTTGTAATGCATGGGATACATGGGAACTAGGGGTTAGATGACTAGTCAGACAAACTAGGGTATAAAAGGTGTAAGAGACCTTGTTTAGGCCATTTGCATATAATTAAGACCATGCAGAAAAAAAATTTGATTGAAATGTAATGAGTGGGATACATGGGAACTAGGGATTAGATACCCAATTAGACTGACTAGGGTATAAAAGGTGTAAGAGACCTAGTTTAGGCCATCCACATATAATTAAGAACTAGCTCTTCACATTCTACTTCAACTTCCATGGCTTTCTTCCTCTTCCTCCCTTATTTGCCTTTCTCTCTCCTCTTCTAGTCTTTCTCTCTCTTCTTATTCCTCTTTTTCTCTCTCTTCTACTCATTCTCCTCTCTCCTCTCATCCTCATTCATTATAAGTGGTATCAAAGCTTTAGGTTTTGGTCCTTTCTCCCTTTCATTTTTCTTTGTCTAGCTCTCTTTTCAAATCTAAAAACCCTAATTACTCAAGCAATAGGTATAGGTATGACAAGAAGGACTACATTTAGTGGTGGCTTCCTTGAAGACAAGAATGAGCTATGCCTAGAGAATTTGACATATCCTGATTTAAAATGGTTAATTTAACAAGTCGTCACTCTTTCCTATGCAACATTTTGGGGGTTTTAGAATAAATTTGGAGGCTCATGAGGAAGAGGAGTCCAAAACCTTAGTTACTTTTGCTTCAACCCTTCTCTCTCTCTCCCTTTTCAAAACTACCATGGCTACCGTGCCCAAGAGCTCTCCAGATTTTCACCTTCACTCCTCCAAGACATCCAAGATATCCAAAGATGCACTCTAAGTATCACCAACTTACCAGTGAGCAATGATTTGAGCACATTAGCTAATGTGTAGCCTCCAGGTAACCCCTCGTATTTTTTGGTACAATTCATGCTAGTTGATGTAATCCTCTCTTACCTCACCTCAGCTCTGACTAACCTCTCCATCGGCTCTCCTAGTCTTCAAGTAATTGATTGGAACTCTCGATTAGGATTTTGGCCTCTCTTCTCTAGATTTGTGCTCCCTTAAGTTGAAAACCCTTGTGCATAGTAGTGAGCTAATTTGGATAGTATTGAATCTCAAGGCTGCTTGAGCTCTCAAATTTCCCAAAACCTCTTCAATATCATCCCTTAGTAGCCCCTTTAGCCATTCTTGCTCACATTCACCTATATTGAAGACATGGAGATTAGCATGTAAAGATTTCTTATGGGTTAAAAACTGCACTTGAAGCTTTCAATTCTTGAAGAGCAAGCTCGAGATCAAGCAAAAGAGTTCCCACAATCAGAGTAAGCACCCAACTCTTGAAGATCATAACCATTGGAGTTCTTTGATTTCCTAGGCTGACTTAATGGAGAACTTCGATCATTGTGGGATCATGCTTCACTCATCTACGTCAAGAACTCAAGAAGTGTGTTAATTCAACCCTCGGGGGGCTCACCATATATATATATTCTCTATATGACGTGCGTTCATGGCCTATTTATAAATATCCTAATCTATGATTTTTTCTTGAATAAAATACAACCCTTTTCTATTCAATTTGTAAGTAACCCCTTTATATGACACCCTTTTGTATGTAAAAAATGTATAAAAATGGTGTTTTAAAAACCCCTTATTTTGAACTCACGTTCTTTGTACATATATTCATAAGTGACCCCCTCGAGATTCAACCTTAATGTCTCATTTTAATCCACTTGTTGAGCTTAGCCCTTTTGTTGGAGAGATTAAATATGTATATTTTCTTTTTAGTAGAGTCCTTCTTTCATTGAATGCATGCTACACATTTTTAATGAGGAGCTTGCTTACTCACCATTTTCATTCTAACACATCATATCAAATCTTCCCAACTTTTTATTACTAACCCTAACACTTATCCATCACGTTTGCGTTGATTTGATGCCAAGAAGATAATAAGTCTTTGTAAAAGGAATGTGGCAACCAGTGAGTCATTGGACTGCTAAAGGTAAAACCCACCCGAGTTCTTGTCCAAATCTTGCATCTAATGAAAAGGCCCAATGTTTATTTTCCAGCGCATATTATGCTAATTGAATAATTAAAATTTTCTACCATATATACTCTAGCTAAGGAAAAATATTGATGCTAGGTGAGGTTGTAAGACAAAAGAGGGATGACTCTTTCTGAGGCAAAAGAGGGATGACTCTTTCTTACCACTTAAGACCCTGAAGGGGTGCACGACCCGACCCAATAGGAACTTTGCCTATGTCTTGGTTATCCAGAGCCTGATACTTGTATGAAAGTGTAAGTACACTTCTTGATCACCCTATTCTTGATGAGATACGCTTGACATGAGGCATTTTTATTGATCAAGACACCCATGTATGGCATTGCCATGTATGCAATCAATGGGAGATGTATGATACTAAGGCCTTGATATGCAGTAATGGCAGAGCAAACTAATACTTAAATGTACTTGGGAACATTAACATTATGCTATGGATCTTGGTTACTATGATGCTTAGGCTCCATAGCCCATAAGACACTTATATAGTGCATATTTGAATGAGGAGGACAAATAGTGTTTTGGTTGTAGGGATTCAAGGACAATCATAGAAAGCTTATTGCACTAAATTTTGTATTGGATTTGGGAGTGAACCCTATGGATCATCTCAAAGAGGGCATCATCCCTTTGATTTGGATCAAAAATCTCCCCAATTGAAAATACATTCTACAAGATATGGCCATTTTTGTGCACTAAAATCATTATGGAGAGGGTGCAGACCGGACATAAAGATAGAGAATTCTCTAATCATTTTCTAGCACAAAACCTATAGCTCATCTTAAAGAGGCATTTGTCCCCTTCAATTTAAATGAAATATCTCCTCAATCGGAGTTTTCTATTAGATGCCCATTTTACTAACAATGGATCCTCTAGAATGCACTTAGATAATAGGATAGAAAGGTAAAGGCAAGGCCCATGAGGAGGTCTTCAGGGATATTAAAGATTCCAAGGCCTCAATGAATGAGGAACATAGCTCAGTGAAAGATGATAATGGTAAGATGCAAGAGGAAGTGCTCGATATGGGGCCTCATCACGTGTTCAATCACACTCTTCGTCAGCATGAGATCCACCACATGGAAAGGCATAATTACATGGTTGCCAATGATCATCAGATGCTCTCCAAAATAGATGTTGTGATTGAGAAAATGGCTCTATCCAACTCTTAAACTCAACAAACCCTAGAACAACTCACTAGTCTTGTAGCCTAATTAGCCACAACCTCAGCACAAGATAGGGCAAACAAGTCCAAGTGCAAATCATGACGGCCTCCATCATCACACCTACTTTATAGTCCAAAGGGTATTCTTAGGGCTAAGAGTATTCCCCCTCCTTTGACATTTGAGATTGGCAAGACCTCCCACAATCAATAGGATGGGCCTCTTTTGAGCTCTCCCATCATCAATGCAACCAATCCTCATGTGAGATCCCCACCTCACATTGGTAGAAGCTCCCCTGCTCTCCCTAGGAGGCCCAATGGCATTTATCCCACTTAGCCCCATCATGGTTAACATGGTATTAATGGCTAGTATGACGATAATGGGCAGCATGGATTCAATGCACAACATGGTATGTGTGGACAACATGGTATACATGAACAACAAGGCTATCATGGGTAGTTGAGCCCCAATGAGCTTTGTGACTAGATTGTTATTACCAAGTACAATGGGCAATCAACATCCCTATAGGACTTGGGAAAATGGGCGTCCAAATTGCAGTCATACTTTAATATCTACGTATGCACTTATGATCAAAAAATTCTTTGCCTCTCCTATGTAGAGGGATTTTTCAACACATGGTGGCATTGTCATGTTACTCACAAACACAATGTGAAAACCATAGAGTGCATCATCATCCAACCTCCTTATTGGTCTAGAGAGCCAATATCATATTAGTCATTAGTGTTAGTGTCCATAGTATGGATAGTTCCAAAATATGGAACCATCAGATGTGCAATTTGAGTAGTAGAGAACAAGCTAGTGTTTGGTGTGCATTTTTAATCTGTGAGGGAACTCCACGAGATCTAATGCATGGAGATTGCTTCTAAGTAGTCCTAGACAAGGATTTTGTTTATCTTATCAAGTTCTATCAATACATAGTGCTTTGACTCATTGAGCTTTATCTTTATCTTGTATACCTCTTATCTATTCTTTTTCTTCTCTTTTATCTCCTATTCTCTAATTCCTTATCTTTCATGATCCTCGATGGATACCACCTTTCAACTAAAACCCCTCCGACATTGGTGAACCCAATATGAAAGGTCATTGGAATGAAAGGCAGGATGGGAGAACCTTTACGATCAATTCCTAGTGATATTTTACATCACTTAGTGTAGAGTACGAATATGCTTATACAGATACAACAACAACAACAATAGGTGATGCAAGCTTTTGCACCAATAGAAATTGTTGTGATGAATGCTTTGCAAGTAGTAGACCATGAGATGAAGTTTTTTAATGGAAAGAATGTATCTGCATATTTGCATATCAATGCTCAAAAGATGAAGTTCTATGGGGTGGCTCAATTGCATGGAGCCAATATTTTGTATAGGTCACTTTACATGAATTGAAAGCCCGAGTTACTAAATTGCATATGTAGGATGTTGACTCTAGGTATCTTTCAAGAAAGACACTCAAGGAAGAATTTTACATTGAAGACACCAATTTGATTACCCACAAGACTTTCTAGGAGTGGGTTGTATAACCCAATAAGGGTCTTATGTCTATAGAGTTATTAAGAGAATTTGAAAGTCACTTTGAGTAGTTCGTTCTTGTAGAACAACAAGCTCTTGCGGGTTAAAAATTTGAATTGTTTCTACAAGTGGCAGTAGATCTTGACCCTCAAGAGAAGCTTAATGATTTGTTAGAGGATTAGACTATAGAGACAAGGCTTAAAATAGAGTGGAGGAATGTTAAGAAAGCCCTTACTACATTGGTGAAAAAGCATAATATCTAGCTTGCCCATAGTTATAGGAACAATAGTTGATATAACTAGTGAGGACTCAAATGATGAATGGGTTGCCTCTCACCCATCCAACCTCCAATCCTCACTAAGAGAACTAATGAGGGGCACCACCTAGCCAAAGGGAGGATGGGCTAGGACATCCCTTTTCTCAAAGAGAATCAAAAGAACCAAGATACAAATTTATAAGAGAGAATATATGTACTAGACACCATATTAGAATATGAGAGAGAGAGATGAGAGGAGAGGGAGACAAGAGGAGAAGAGGTAGAGGAAGCTTGCCATTAGGCTACATGGAATGAGAAGATGATAAGAGAGGAAGATAAGAGCAAAAGAGGTAGAGTAAGCTTGCCATTATGCTACATAATAAAAGAACTCACTCATAGCTCACCTCAAAGAGATGGACTAGCATGAGGGTATTCTAGAGTGCTCTCATGTGCTTGTCATTGTCCTTCTCCCCTCCTTTTCCATTCTCCATGGACTCTTTATATAGCCTCCATGAGGGGTTAGATTAAGCTAATCTTCTTGATTAACATAATCCTAGATGATGTATGGCATCTTTAAAAATATGGAGAATAGTGGATGGGACAAGTATCCACCTTGATCATCATGCAAGAAGCCAAGGGTGGTGGTGGACAAAATAGAGAAAGGGAGCTAGATTACAAGAGGTGGGTGCCCAAAGCACATTATTATAATATATTTACAAGAAGGATAGAATGGAAAGTTGGTGTGGTGAAAGAGAGAAGAAAATTGCATGTAGCCAATAGTTTGTGCCTTCGTAACTTCAAATCCGTGAAGAATCTGAAAAAAGTTTCTTTTGCGTGGGAATTCTCTTGAAATTTGCTTTTTCTTGGGAGTTATTGAGATTATTAAAAATGGCTTCCAAAAGATACTTTGACTTTAGGCCCCCATATATATATAAATACATATAAGCATGTGACAGAAGGGGTCCATGTTTGTAAGCTTTTGTGTAAGATCCAAATGACACCATGATGTGGATATTGACTTGTGTGCTAGGGTGAGGTGTCCTCTAATGATGGTGATAGATTCCAAATCTTAGTGATGCAGGCGGAACCCATGTATAGTTGGAGGCTAGTCCTTTGAAAAATCTATGCACTCACTCAACTCTTAGGTGTAATCCATTTCCATCTTCACTAAGATAACCATCCCTTTTACCCTTTACATTGACATGCCTCCTAAGAACTTGTTCCCCCCATTTGCTAGAGTTATCATAATCGAGAAGCAATGTAACATACCTAGTGCTTGAAGAGTAAACCCAAAGTAATATGGTAAGATCTTGATAGGGGTTTTGGCCAAATTTTGTGGTAGTAATCTGGGTTGTAAAAAACCCGAATCATTAGCCCTCCCCTTAGCTAGAGGCGTTCATGCCTCTAGCTTGCTAGTGGTGGTCCAATAGAGCAAGGAGGACTACACCCCCTCATTGGTGGCTCTTCATTGAATGACTGCTCCAAAGTGTTCATATTTCTTTGAAAATAAGGATTCAGTCGCCATCCATTTACCCTTGTCTTGTGAACCTTCCCATCCATGTCACCTAGCTTATAGCTGCCATTTGGATATCTCCTTATTATGACCATGAATGGCTCTTCCCACTTGAACACAATTTTAGCATCCTTTCTGTTATCAAAGCAATTATCATAGCGTAGCATAAGTGATCCTTTCCTTATGTGTTTGCTAGCCAGCTTCTTATTTAATGTCTTCCTCCTCTCTTCAACCTGCATGGAATAGTGTTGGACTGCTACTTCTCTGTCTAACTTCAGCCTCTCTAGATCCAATATCCTTCCCTCTAACTTCTTATCTTGATTCTCCTCTTGACTGGCTACTAAAACATGCAAACTGGCTAGTTCCACCTCTATAGGAAGCAAAGCCTCTTGGCCATGGACAAGGTGAAATGGAGTATAGCCAAGTGAGGTTTTGAATGAAGTCATGTAGGCCCAAAGAGCTGCACTCAATTTTTTATCCCAGTGCTTGGGGTGCATGTGTACTTGCTTGGTAATTATCTTACAAATCAACCAATTCACTTTTTCGATCAAACTATTACACTGTGGGTAGTAGGGAGTAGAATGCCTGTGCTTGATTTTTAGCCTTTCCATTAGCTCCCCTACTAGGTTCACCCTAAAACCAAGAACCTAATCAAAGATAATTTCCAAAGGTGTGCCAAACCTATAACAAATATTTTCAAACACAAATTTTCCCACTTCTTGGGCTGTGATCCTACTTCTTGCTGAAGCCTCTGCACACCTTGTCATGTAACAGCTACTCTATCATCTCAGGAAATATTGTATCCCAAAAGGGCTATGCCCTTATAAATGTAATAAGACTTATTTTTATCAATGTATGTCTTGTCCATGAGAATTGACAATAAGTTAAGTGGCTAAGATTTTTGGTTGATAGTAGCTGAATTGGGTATGAAATATAAATCATATTGATTAGTGAGTTATAACGTTAAGAATCATTTATTAAGGCACAACCCCAGGTATAGATTCCCAATTCGCCTCCTACATCAAATATTGCCGTGATCCAGGAGAAGAAGTTTCTTCTCAAGCAGATTAAGCCGCCTGAATTTGACGAGAAAGGTAGGACTGTCCAAGCGGATGCCGAGATTTGGATAGAATCCATGGAGGATTACTTTGAAGCAACCGGTATTGCACCCACTAACCAGGCTATGCTCGCCAAGCTGATCGATGAAGCCAGGCTTTGGTGGAAGCAATGGTGCAGAGATCAAGGGATCGCAAAAGGATCCGTTACCTAGGAAAAACTGAAGAAAGCTGTGCAAGGAAGATACTTACCACCTGCATATCGCACACAGAAAATGAATGAGTTCTATGAGCTGAAATAGCTGGGACTCACTCTTAACGCATACTACTCTAAATCCGTCTCACTTCTTAAGTATGTGCCACAGATGGACATGACACAGCAGCTGTTAAAATTTTGTGCTGGTTTAAACCCACCAGTGAATACACATCTCGAATCTATGTGCCCATCAGATCTTCAGGACGCACTCATTCAAGTTGCGCCTATAATTGAGGAGGTGCAGGCTAGGCCAAGAGGTAACAAAACTTGGTCTTATAATGACCCAAATAGAGGAGCATATAGGCCTCAAATGAAGAGAGTTCAAGGTCAGAATCGGGGACAAAGAAAGAAAGCAAGGACTAATAATGCCAATAGCTTTGTCCCTACCCAAAGCAATGGCCGAAACCTCCGTTGTTTCCACTGCAACCAGTCCAGTCATTTCAAGAGGCAATGTCCCAAGCTTGGAGAAGGACATTGCCAAGCACCTTTCCAAGGACCTGGACATAGCCAGGGAGCCGCTACTCGAGGCAGAGGAAGAATCACCTGTGTTTCCAACAGGGAAATGTGCGAATAAGAAGATCCGACCATGGAAGCATAGTTTGAAAGGGCGACAGTCCATACCACTTTTCACAAGAAAGGGCCGAATTGCCAATTTTTGGTGATTCAAACGCCATCGGATTATCAAGGTAAAGGTTTCAAAACCATGATTGATTGTGGCAGTACACATTCCTTTATCTCACCAGCTTGTGCAAGAAGATTAGGAATAGCCACAGGGGAAGCACCTACCTTGCTTTTGGAATTAGCAAATGGTCGTGAGGTCACTTGTACTAGGCAAACTACTAAGGTGGAATTCTTTTTGGGAGGAAAGACGACTTTGGTCAAATTCAGAGTCATGAACTTAGGTATCCATGAGTGTCTACTCGGAATGGATTGGCTTAAACTTAATGACGCCCACATTCATTGTGGAAAGGGCCAAATTTCCTTTCGGAACTCTGAAGGGGAATAGGTCACAACTCAAGGAGAGGCTAGAAAGCCAAAAATTCAATTGGCCAAAGAATCTCGGATTATAAAGGGAGTTAGAAAGGGACTATATGTCTACTTGATTAAGCTCAATAAGCTAGATCAAAAGCAAGATTCTAGTGAAGGACCTTCATGGCTAAAGGAGTACGCGGATGTATTTCCTGAAGAGCTGACAGAACTCCCGCCTCAAAGAGAAATGGATCATGAGATCAAGCTAGTGCCAGGAGCTGTGCCCATTGCAAAGAGACCTTATAGAATGTCCATCCCAGAAACAATTGAGCTGAAGGAACAACTCAAGCAACTGCCAGATCAGGGCTACATTCGTCCTAGCAATTCACCATGGGGAGCTCTAGTACTGTTCCAGAAAAGGAAAGATGGAACGCTTCGACTGTGTATTGATTACAGAGGGTTGAATCAATCAACTGTCAAGAACAAGTACCCTATTCCTAGAATAGATGAGCTTCTTGATCATCTTCAGGGTGCGAAAATCTTTTCCAAGATTGATCTCACGTCTAGTTACTATTAGATAAGGATCAATAAATAAGATATCCCAAAGATGGCCTTTAACACAAGATATGGACACTTTGAGTTTCTAGTTATGTCATTCGGGTTTATGAATGCACCTGCCACCTTCAACAGGTTAATCTAGGATATCTTTAGGCCATATCTTGATGACTTTGTACTCGTCTTCTTCGACGACACCTTAGTCTATTCTAAACAGGAAGAAGATCATGAACCCCAACTTCGAATTGTCCTTGAGACAATGAGAGCACATAAGCTCTATGCTAAGATGAAGAAATGCAGATTCTTCAAATGTCAGATTGAATATCTGGGATTCATCGTATCAGCAGATGGAATCTCAGTGGATCCGGCTAAAGTTAGAGATGTTCTAGAATGGCCAATACCAACATCTATCAAAGAAATACACAGTTTTCTTGGATTGACAGGATGGTATAGGGTCCTCATAAAAAACTATGCTTTGATTGCAGCACCTCTGACAAACTTACCGAAGAAACAAACATCCATTGCATGGTCAATTTCCGAACAAACCAGCTTTGATAGATTGAAGCAAAGTTTGGTATCAGCACCTATCCTAAAACTTCCAAACCTCAATAAGGAGTTTGAAGTTGTAACTAATGCTAGCACGCTTGCCTTAGGATGTGTGCTCATGCAGGAAGGTCATCCTGTAGCAGCATACTCCTCAAGGAAACTGAAGAGCCATGAGAAGAATTATGCTACTCATGATCTAGAATTGTTAGCTATCATCCATGCTTTAAAGCTTTGGAGACACTACCTGTTGGGTAACAATTTTACTCTAGTGACTGATCATAAAAGTCTCAAGTGGATTTTTACCCAAAACGAGCTCAACATGAGGCAACGTGGGTGGATTGAAGTGCTGTAGGAGTATGATTTTGAAATCAAATATCGACCGAGAAAGGAGAATGTAGTTGCTGATGCACTCAGTCGCAAGGCATTCCTTAATTCTCTAATCTTGCAAAATCCATCAATAGCTAGATCTCTAGCTACAAAGGTGTCCATGCCAAACAACCCAATACTTGAACTAGCTAGAGAAGAAGCATGCCATGATCTAGCCTATCAAAAGATGCTAAGGGATATCCCTATCAAGGATCAGGACCAAAAGCTACCGATTAAGTATCATGATTTCTCTATCAATAGTGGACTTGTCTAATATAGAACTAGATTATGTATACCAGCAAGCCAGTCACTTAAGTAGAAGATACTATGGGGAGCTCATGATTCCCCTTTCTCAGGACACCCTGGCTATGCCAAGACTCTCAATGCAGTTAGGAAGAGCTACTATTGGGAGAGGCTTAAAGGTGACGTTCTGAAATATGTCACTAAGTGTTTGTCCTGTCAACATATCAAAGCCGAACATGTCAAAATGCCAGGGAAGTTGCAACCACTCAACATTCCACAAATGAAATGGGAATTCATCAGTATGGACTTTGTTGTTGGTCTACCCTAAGTTCAGGGAGGATACAACTCCATCATGGTTGTGGTTGACATGCTTACTAAGCTTGAACTTTGTGTTCCAAATATGATTGAAGGTGGAGAAGGACATTTACTTACATCCAATACCACTCAATGTTGTATTTACTTCTGCCTATATATCTACCTGTTTGTAAACATTTGGGATGACCAATTTTGTCTCCCTTGATTCATCTTGCATTGTTCTACTCTTGTGTGACAGTTTCTCTACATTCTTCTTAACAAAGTCTCTAAGGATGGCTCTTCCCATCTCTGTGTGATTCCAAGCTTCTCTTATTACCCCCTTGTTTCCATGCATTGCCCTCCTCACACCATGCTCAAATTGTTTTTTGTACCTTCAAAAAGATATCTTTGGGATTCCATGAATCTCATACCATGCCCTTCCACATACCCCTTGTCCATTGAAGATGAAGTTGTACTTCCTTGTTCACAAGTAATCAATCTTGCATGACGATTCAAACTTTTCATAAACATTATTTGTGTGGTCTTCAAATTGCAATCCCCAGAAGTATTTACGTAATTGTTGCATTGCTTCTCTATCAACAAACTGACAATACTTTTCTTGGCAACAATCAATCATGAAAATCTGTGAAATGGAGTCCATAGAAGTCCTCAAGTTTGCACCTTTAGGGGCAATAATTCAAGGATTCCTATTGACCATACAATATGATCTCTTCTGGAAACAATTTATTTTTTTTGCAAAAACATAAGCTTCATTGATATCTTCCCTGTTTTTGGCACAAGCATTTGTAGAGATAAATTGCATGTATGATTGTTGTTGTAGCAGCGATGTTCCATCATCAAAGGTGACTTGTTTAATAGGCCATCTTTCCAAAGTGACACAGTGGAGGTTGTCATATATATATGTTCCTGTGGTTTGATCAAGGGCTTTATTTACCACCACACCAACATCCTCTTCTCCTAGCAATTCAAAGTTTATCACATCATATGGAAAATCCCATAATATAGCCCTTGTCCTAACACACACAATGTTGCCTTCTGTCCATAGCATCACTCTACATTCTCTCCAACTTTCATGAATGCTAAGCACATCAATATCCTCAGAAGGTAGGACATGGTTTGATTCATAATCATCTCCTCTTTCATGAATTGTTATTGAGTTTGAAACAACCACCACATCTTTCTTTCCCAATTTTACAAAACCACCTACAGCTTCATGAACCTTCATTACATCAATTGTTGGGAATAGCAAATATACTGCTACATTTAATTATTTATCAATAGCCACTCAAATATATCCATCTTCAAGTGTTTCTCCATGGCCTGTCTCATTTGAATGTATTGCATGCACTCTCCCAAGCGCAAAAATCTCATGATCAACTAACAAGTTCACAATTTCTCCAAAATAAAATTTGTTATTCATGATACCTGTACAAGTGAAAAAATGGAGATTTAATCATTTGTATGTTGTCACCTCTCAGAAAGAAGAAAATAGTAATGAAATTGCTAAATACAATGAAGTATCAAATTTCATTGAAACGAAAAAAGCACTTAAACATTAGATAGAATGAGTCCAACATCCATAATAGAAAGTTATAATGGAAACATCGTGTGGAAAGGGGATAGATTTGACCATATGGCCAAAAAAAAACTTTATCATGAATTATGCCCTAAAGTAAATAAGAGAAGTTTCTTCTATTATTTTTAGTTGCCCTTGATTTTACTTCATTTTATTAGCTACTCTTTGAGTAAGCAAAAACTTCCTTGTGTGTTCTCATTTAGAAGAGATATAGCAGATGTTCAAAACTTGTAGTATATCTATTCAACACGAGAACAATGATTAAAATTATTTATAATGTGTATAGGAAAATATTTAGCCACCTGGTCAAAAATCTATTGTATGTATTCCATACCATAGAAAATATAAAAATTATTTGTGATCCCCATAGGAGAAAACATAGTCAAATGATTGAAACCTTTGTTGTATGTATTTCACATGATAAAAAGGATAAAAGTTCATTGTGGTATCCATAGAAAAATATTTAGCCAGATGGTCAAAACCTCAAGTAAAATACATACAACAAGGATAAAAGTTCACGGTGATCTTTATGGAAAAAGATTTAGCAAGATGGTCAAAACTTCTATTGCAATTATTTTACACAAGACTTAGTATCAAAATTCTTTGTGATATCCACAAGAAAAGATTTAGCCATATGGTCAAAACATGTATTGTATGTAACCTAGATGATAGCAAGAATAATAATTGTTTATGATGTCCATAGAATAAGATTTAGCCAAATGGTCAAAGAATTTATTGTATGTTAATAAGAATAAATAATATATGTGATCTCCATTAGAAAATATTTGAACAAATGATCAAAACCTTTATTTCATGTATTCCACATGACAACAAGAATAAAGATATTCTATGAGAAACTTTGACCTCGTGCTTAGATATTGAAACCACAATGACCTCTAAAGAATAAGAGATTTCATTCCCTATGACACAAAGCTATAGAGATGGAGGAAAATTCAGCATCAATTAGAAGCTATTTTAGAATGAAAGATAATTTTTATCATGGTTAAATATTTATAAATCTTATACTACCTACTTGTTGATAATAGTAAAATGTATCATATTACAGTTTATTTTAAAGCTATACTATTTTAGTCTAAATCATGTTGTATTAGTATATCACACTATGTGCATATTATGGAATATAGTATCAAAATATATTTTAAAAATATGTACATTAAATTAATTTAGTAATAATTAATAAATATAAGTAAAATATATTAAATCATATTTTGCAAGATTTTGTATATTTAATGTATTTAATATGTAATGTATAATATCATTGAGGATTTTGAAGCCACCTTAGTAATAGTTGGAGAGTAGAATCTCTAGCATGGTAGGATAGAGTGTATGTAGGCAAAATCTGTAGCTGTGGAAATAGGGACAGTATCCCAATGGTGGGTTCTTAAGGAGGGGCGAGGGGGAAGGAGCGAGTTTAGGAGAAATGACCTTGGTGAGAGTTTGAGGGCAATGTCCTCCTAAGTGGAGGTTTGGGAGTAATGCCCCTAGTCGGGGTCTGGGGATAGCACCCCTTGTAGGGATTTGGGGGCAATGCTCCCAATGGGGGGTTCGAGGGATAGCACTCCTTGGTTCCATAACAAGTTATGGTTATGTGAATAGCGTGATACATTAAATTATCCCTTTCATGAGGTCGATCTTTACAACTAATCATGATATTTTTCAAAATGAGTTTCTTTTCTCCTCCCTCTCTCTTTCACGCAATCTAACCTAAGTGTTCTCTCTCTTGCATTTTTACAGTTGCAAGTTTTGCATATCTAATCCTCTGTGTTTCTATCTCTGCTCCTCTCATCCCTCTCTTACTGTAGGTTTTGTGGCCCTAATCTTTGGCGGTTCTATCCCCTTGCTCTTCTTTGACTGCTCTTCACTGTTTCATTTTCTCAAATTGAAACAGATTGTGCAGTGCAAATTCTAGTTTGAATCAAGGTATTATGACCAAAACTACATGTGTCTTCAAATCAGAAAGCTTGTTCCATGGGGCTCATCAATTCAACAGGGTAGTGAATGATCGCCATTCCACAACATGTCTGCTCTACTTCACGAGTGATTTCTTTTACGTTGGCACACATTACTGACTTCTACTAATTACAACAGGATTTTAACTATTCCCTACTTCATTTCTGATTTTGAGTCAAACTACATTGATTTTGATAATTTCAATCCATACAATTAGTACAAATCACACTACTTCTCCTTTTTATAACTAGTACTAAATAATATTAAGATCAAACACCAAAAGCATTTTCTAAATAAGAATCATGTGTGAAAATTAAATACAATCTTTATTTCTATAAGCAATGAGATTAGGTACTCACTCTGGAGAATTTAATGTCTTCTTCTTCTTCTTCTAGATTGCTTGATTGATCTCCTAGAGCGTCTATCTTTTTTGTTGTCCACTACCTTGCAAAAGATAGCTTCTTTGCTGTGAATATGAAAAACATGATTTTTTGCACTATTGAAAATACTCTCTTTGCTATGAATATGAAATATATTACTTGTGTAATGTTGAAAAAACTCTCTTGGATGTGAATATGGAATAAATGGTTTGTGGAATGCTTTTATCAATGAGTGCTTTCAAAATACTAACCTTTCTTTCTATTCTGTGATGCTATACCTTAAGGTTTTGCCTCAAGGCTAAATCTAGCCTTCTATTTCTTGTATCCTTCAGTAATATTAGAGTATTTTATCAAGTTTTTATTATACTTTACTATATAGAACTTTTCATTATGTCGTATTTTCATAGTAAAAGCATTTCCATCAGATTTTATGGTTACATTCTTTATAATTTTGCAATAAGCATATGGCTATACAATACTTACCAATACTCAATATGATTTTACCATAAGATGTAATTTGATCTTCTAACAACACATATCATGATCTTTCATCAATCTATAGATTAGACCATATGGTCAACAATTTTCTCACAATATAAGAAGCACATTTTATTATTTTATTCAATACAATCTAAGATTTGGCCATGAGGTCATATCTTTTCTTATAATATAAGATGTAATTTTTGTTATTTTTCCCAATATAATATGAGATTTCGCCATATGGCCAAATCTTCTCCTTAAGCTATCTCTTGGCCAAAATAAGGACTCTTGTAGTATCACAATATCTTGCAACAAATCAACCACTTTGTTCATTTTACTACAAGAATGACGGTTCACCATTTGGTCAAATGCTTTCTTATATTATCAACCCTTACTTCCAAAAGGCAACAAAAAAACCACTTTTTTGAAAATTGATCTAGAAAAATTAAGACTAAATCTATGGTGGGTTTGATCACACAAATTTTGGGTATGCTAGATTTGGCTGTATGGCAAAATCTTCTTAGAAAAACATCTTCTATATTATTTCCAAAAAGGAAGACCATGTTCTACTTGGAACTCCTTGATTACCTACTATATCAATAGGAAGTTTCGCCATGTGGTCAAAACTTGTCATGCAACAAACAAACCACTTTGTTTCCATAAACCATTTCTTTCCTTTCAATTTTTCATAACTTCTTATCTATATGTTTATATAGAAATATCATATCATTTTTTCACAAATTAGCCACTTTTTCTATTCCATTACAAAATAAAAATTGGCCATATGGTCAAATATTTCATTTTGTTATCGATGCTAGCATCCAAGAATCCCCCATTAATCTTGTTTCGTTCAGCCACACGATCAAATCTAATCTTGTACATCTTACAAACCATGAGACCACTTTTTCATTCCACTATAAAACAATATTTGGCTATATAGTCAAATCCAATTTCACAACATGTTGCAACAAATGGATCACTTTCTTCATATGATTATGAAACTAGATTTGGCCATATGGTTAAAATCAATTTATAGAAACCGTCTTATCTTGTAGGTTTCACCATGATCTCAAATCTCCACCTTTCAAGTGTTTTTCACATTACCTTATATTGATATCTATGGGATTTTCTACATAGCCATATTTGTTTATATGTAGATCTCATATCACAATAAACCGCATCCTCTCTTTAACTAGCCTTTAAAAACCATATGGTAAAAAACCATGGCGAAGTTTCTAATCTTATAGATAAGTCTTATGAATAAATAGGATTTGACCATATGGCTAAAACCAATGACAATGTTTCTACAATATAGAGCTCCTTTTAAGGAAAACTTACATGTGCACTATTTAAAATGTTAACTTTGGGCCAAATGGAATCATGAGATTGCTACATAAACACATTGATATATGGGTGGATCTCATATTCAACTAAATCTCATTCTTTGATTAAACATGATTTGACCACATGACCAAAAATCTTAGCAAAGTTCCTAGAGTATGATCGTTGCGTAGGAAACTTACATGGAGAAGAAATCCAAAGTTAACTTAGGGACAAAAACATCCATGACATTTTCTACATAACCACAATGATTTTTCTCTATATCTCATACCCTACTCACACTCAACATTTCATTATCACTTGACCATTTGGTTAAGACCATGGTCAAGTCTCACTATTAATAGAATTTGATCTTCACACCGAAGTCCATGGCAAAGTTTTTACTATATGATTCTTGCAAGAGAAACATAATTAATGCTAACTTAGGGCCAAAATAATCCATGAGATTTGATACATAAGCACATATATTTATGGTTGGATCTCATACCACACTTAATCGCAAATTTTAATATTTCATTTTATGGAATAGTCCCTTTGGAGTACATTTGTCTTGTATTTCATAAAATCTTGTGTTTTGTGCTTTCAATTTTCAACCCAGAAATCTTATACATTTATTTGGTTTTGTGAATTTTGAATATTTTTAAATCCACTTTTGTCTGACAATTTTTTTTCTTTGTAGAACTATTCAATGGCAAAGAAAGATAGCACATCCAGAAAGGAGACCCAAACCATTGATGGAGTTCGTGATAATTTTGTGTATCCATGGTATGTCATCCCGGATGTTTATGATATGTTGAGAATAGCAAATGATGTGTGCCCATAGAGGCTGAATGTGTGCCCAAAAGAGGCTTGCCCATAAGTAGCTTTGTATGAGAGATATGACAAAGATGTATGCTCTAGAAGCTCTAAGAAGAGATGTCCAAAATCCCATATGCACAGTGAGGTACAATGGTACTATCCAAAAAGCTATAAAGGCATGTACTTGGTTGACACTCATTTTTAAGGAGAATGGTACTTTCAGTTTGAGTCACTCAAGATTGTGTTTATGAGTCCAAGCTAATCTATCTTGGAACCTAATTCACTTGAGTTACAATCTCTTCTCTCTATCATGTATCGGTTCTATGATTTGCGTCCACCATAGGCAACTAACTCTAGATCCGTGTTTCTCAACATGGTATCAGAGCCATGGTCGAGCTAGTTGGCTAATGTATGTGCACTTTCTCGATCTTCCTCTCTTCCATTCTCTCATTCTCTCCATTTCTTAAAGTCATCATCCTTGAAGCATAGCTCTTCATTGTGAGTGTTACCTTTTTCAATCTCATTTCATTGAGCTCCTTGAGAAGGCATATTATTTGCAGATTGATCTAACAAACAGCAAGAGGAACATTACAGCACACAGATCGTGTATAATGTCAGGCCACAGCTCATGCCACTCTAGGGTTCTAGTAGATCACAGCAAGCTTCTTGCCCTCGTTTAATGAGGGGCTATGTGTCAGAGATCCACCTCTGTGAGACAGCACGCAGGATCTGATCCGTGTCGGTTCAATTTCTATATTGCTCTCTTGGAGCTGTCCTGTCTTGTTTATGCACACAACACTCCATATGCCTTGTTGTTAAAAAGTTTAGGCAAGAAGAATGGAGAAACTTGGTGAGAGAATATGTGGATCACTCGGTTCATGATTTCGGTGTCTTTCGTGGCACTGGGGCTTCTGATTGCTCCCATCAGCAACAACAGCAATAGCTCTGGCAATCATGGAGGCCGAGCTCTTTCGCTGCTTTTGAAGTGGCCCTTTGCCTTGCTTATCTCCTTAGTTTCGCAATAGCTTGGGGTGCTTCTTTATGGGTCACCTTCATAGGCGGAACCATCATGTTCAAACATCTACCTTGACATCAGTTTGGCAATCTACAATCAAAAATGTTTCCAGTGTACTTCAGCAAGGTTGCGGTTTGTGCTGCAATTTGTGTAACAGGTTTCTCCTAGCTGCATCCTTGGAAAACATCATCTTCAAAAGAAAAGCTTCAGCTCGTTGATCAAGCACACTCTTTTTTTAAGGAATTGAAGGCCAAGGGCATAAAACAAGGATATTATGCATACTGCATATTGATCTCAGCATACTCAAAGCTGGGGAGAGCTGACATTATTGAGTCATTGGCACAAGAAATCTATCATTTGCCAAAAGCATCCTGGATCTGCAATTGTTCAACAACCTTCTTCGAAGATATGCTAAGTTGGGCCAAATGGATGACATGTCAAACACACATCGTGCAACTTACAACATCTTGATTAGTTTTTTCAATAAAGAGGAACTATTTGATGTAGCAAAAGAGACCCTCCAGGATTTACTCATCAGAAAATTGAGCCCAATCTTGAATTGTTTGCACCATGCTCAAATGATTAATACCAATGTAACGATGAGCCATGAGACCAAGCTAAATACACCCCACAAATCATGTACCCCAAAATCTATGTCATGTATGACAAAAGAGAACTTGTCGAGACAAGGACATGTACCCATCAGTAAAAGCATGTACCACACATCAACAAAAGGGATAAAGGACACAACAGAAAAAAAAAGGAGCATGAAGAAAAAGAAGTCCAAAAAGGCGAAGAAGATCAAAGGTTGCCAATGAAGCAACAAAATAAAAAGGATGAAGAAAATATTTTCCGCTGCTGCAAACCAACAAAATGTTTTTGCAAAAAATTCCCATAGAAGATCTCGAATTCCTTGAGTGGATCTGTTTCCCAGAGTGGATTTAAAACCCTTACCAAGAATGTAAAGTTTCAAGCCTTAACTTGACTAAGCTACCAAAGAGCTAGTCTCCTAGTCCATGTCTACATGTAGGGGGGGCAAAAGCCAGCAAGGGTAGAGACTCATCATTTGAGGGGGGGTGTTGAGAATAGCAAATGATGTATGCCCATAGAGGCTGAATGTGTGCCCAAAAGAGGCTTGCCCATAAGTAGCTTTGTATGAGAGATATGACAAAGATGTATGCTCTAGAAGCTCTAAGAAGAGATGTCCAAAATTCCATACGTACAGTGAGGTACAGTGGTACTATCCAAAAAGCTATAAAGGCATGTACTTGGTTGACACTCATTTTTAAGGAGAATGGTACTTTCAGTTTGAGACACTCAAGATTGTGTTTGTGAGTCCAAGCTAATCTATCTTTGAACCTAATTCACTTGAGTTACAATCTCTTCTCTCTATCATGTATCGGTTCTATGATTTGCGTCCACCATAGCCAACTAACTCTAGATCCGTGTTTCTCAACATGATAGTCAAGGAAAAAGGGATGACAATGTTCTCTCATTTACTTTAAAGAGTGATATTGCATTTTTTTCAACAAGATGGTGTCATAGAGAAGATAACAAATGGACGTGTTGGGAAAGAGGGAATACCATGTAATCTTATTAAGATCAAGGGGAAAAATATAGTATACAAACTTGATCCTTTGTCATTTCACTTTGCGTGTATTAAAGAGGACGAAGAATACTCTTTGAAAACAATGGGATGGACCCTATTTGAGGAGCTACAGGGCACAGAAGACATTATATTAGCATTCCAAACAGTCCAAAATAGTGAGCTACTTTTCCTATCAAGAAAAGGTGATCGCCCCAACAAAAGAATGAAGCTCCAAGATAAACAAATAGACTTGAAATATTCACTTGCTCATCAAGAAGAAAATAATTCACCGAATCCCACAAGATCAAAGTCAAAATCACCTCAACAAATTTCCTTGTCACAAGCTCTTGTTGTTAGTATGGCTGCTAACACTACTGAGAATGATGCCACTTTACCTTCCATGCTAAAAGTTACACCTAGAAAGCCAATAATTTCTCTTGAGGTCAAGGGAGTAGAAATAACATTCAATTTTCTTGAGATAGTTAAGAAGAAGGGAAAGAAGGAAGAATCAGGATTTCACATGTTTGAAACATTCTTTCCATTTGGTCCAACAACACAATTTTCTATTCTCACTGATAGGTGCTATGAGTCACGTCCTTTGTATGCTTATAGGTCATTGTGTTGGGATTATGTAGAGAAGCTAACCACTTCTTTCATAAAGAATCCCATGAATCCAGCAACAACAACATATCTTATGCCTTTTGTACAAGACAACAATGAGAAGAGACCGAGGCATCGTGATGATATGGATGCTAATAAGTTGGACACTTATAGTTATTAGATTATATTAGGGCTTCACTCAATTCATGTAGCAAAGATATATATTTAAAGTAATACTACACTTTGTTTAGCAACCAAGCATTTATACACCATGAGAAATGTTAGAATATTAGTTGATTGTCTTGCGGAAATGTGCATTGAGCTTTCACAAATGACAAATATGGAATTACATAATTTTATGAAGAATGCCCCTTATGTTGAGCAGCTTCAACAATTAAGAGATCAGTGGCTAGCATTTGGTTCTGCACCAAAACCCCAACAAGGGATTTCTAAGGCAAGCTCTCAAAGAGTACCATGGCAAGTAATCACATATAAGCTTACCTTCTCTTTTTGTGAAGATTAGTGTGATGCTCTTTCTTTTGTTCTATCCTCACTATTTTGATCTTTTTTTTTTGCAAAGATTTGTGGCATACATTCGAGAAAATTGTGCATCTAGGGATTGCCATATTATAATTGTTAGCTCCCAAGAAATATTTGATAGTTGGATCAAAATCATGAAGAGATACTCTAGAGGTGAGATTATATCCCAAGAGGAGAGTTCGAGAAAAAAGGTAAGGCAATCTTCTCCTGATGCATTTGGTTTCCTTATGGGTTTAAAGGATGGAGACATCCTTACACTACAAGAGGAGATCAATGAATGTTATATCCTTTTTCTTAGAAACAAATGGAATAAGGAAGATATGATTGACATGGAGACAAGGGCTAAGAAAATCAAGCAAGATAGGGCCCTAAAGGAGGAATTAGTCACTCTTTTCAATGCTTCAGTTCCAAAAAGTAGCGCTATGATGAAGACTTGTGAAGAGCTTGTTGATGATTATGATATCAATGATGAAGTCTACACAAAGATTTTAGGCATTTCCAATGATTGGGTATCAAAGAAGCTCACACGCGGAGCTAATGCAGGGTCCCTACCGAATGGATCAAAAGATATCGTGAACTTCCTAATTGGAAAAAAGAAAAATCCTCTTCAATCCTCCATTACTTCCCCTTGGCGTGTATATGTTGTCAAATGCAATCTAGAAACCTTTGATCTTATACATAATGTTTAGAGAGATCCAATTACCATTGGGGTTGTTGTTCTAGATGCAGTACATGGGGTTGAGGGAAGGAAATGGGACTCCATAAAGTTTGGAAAGGTTCTATCTACTCTACTACAAATGACATGTGAACCTAAATAATTCATATTTTTATCATTTCTTGATTGAAAGCAAATGGCAGCTTTGGAAAATGCTCTTGAAAGCATTTCTTGCAAGTATCACATGCTAGTTGGTAGTGTTGACTTCCTACCAATGGATAGAATGTTTACTTTTGAATCTATAGATTCTTTTGTTGTTTGGACATTAGTGACCGTGGAGAAAAGCTTTATAAATTTTGAGCGATATATAAACAATGTCAACAAGCCTTCCATTTTGGACTTTCAAGGCTTGGACAAGGAGTACAATGATGAAGATCTTGAAAAAGAATAAAGGATTGCAAAGGCCGTTTTGAGAAAGAAAATGAAAGTTATGGAAACTACAATCAAAGAATTCAATGATGCTCATGAGGTTGTATTTGATGTATATGCAAGTGGACTTTGAATCTAAAGTGACATTGGTAAATCATATGAATACTATTACAGTAATTCGCAACACTCAAGAGCAAAGAGAGGTTGAAGCACAATTGTGGAGGGTCCATAAGAGTGCCAAACAAAATTCAAACTCCCAAGAGGTTCCTCCTACTAAAGTTCAAGTTCTTGAAGTACCACCCGAGGGCATAGAAGAATCAAGCTAAGATATAGCAAGTCTAATTATGAAAGAGAAATTAAAGGCTACTTCAAGTGTTTAAACTCCATTCCTTCTCCTTTCATCAAGGAAGACACATTGATGTAATTTTGATTTTTTTCTTGAGAAGTTACTTCCATTAGCATTTAAAATATTTTCTTTCTTTGGTGATATTACTTAAAGAAACTATGTCTTTAGTTTTTTAATTTTATACAAAAGGTACCAAGCATGTTTGGTTTAAAAAATATATTTAAGTAAATAATTTTCTAAAATATTATTAAAGAGCTTATTAAAATGTATCATCCTCGGTAAGGATAATTGTTTAATTGTAATCTAGTTTGTAATAATACTTATCATAATGAAATGTTTGAGCTAGCTATGCAAAATTTACTTAAGTATTTTTTAGATCTTATTTCAATGAAACTCTTATATGTGTTGTATAATGATCTTTACATGTTAGTTTTGGTTAGATTTGTCCACATGGTCAAATCTCTTATCTCTTATAGCGTCTTTTACTACATCACTAGTGTATGTCTATGCATGTACCTTAGGATAAGAGAGCCAACAATATATTGCACACTGCAAAAAAGATTCATTGCACCTCCCAAATGAGTTTTACCTCAGTAGCAAATATTGCAATAAAGATTTCACTCTAATGTATCTTTTGAGATGTGTATATGGAATATTAAGATAAAATCCTTGTTACAATTCATGAGTTTAAATATCTGTGGGATATAACTAGTTCAAAAATAGAATACATATTCCTTAAGAAGAAACTATGAAAACTTATCCAAATAGAGTATAACTTATATCAATTAAATTATCACTTATATGCGACATAGTTTTGGTCACATGGTCAAAAGTATCATATTTAAATTTTCTTTTAATAATTAGGACTAATAAATACATTCTTTGTACATGCCATTTTGAAGGCCTTTTTAGAAATTGAGTATGTTTAATATTATAATGATAAGATAATTTTTGCAACTAATTACAAGAATCTATTATTCGTATCTCAAGTATACTTATAATTAGCAATAAAAAGTAGATATGAAAAATTAAAATTTTTAGAATAGATTTTACTTCAAAGAAATCATCATATATATTTAATTCACCTCATGATATTACTCTTGGTTAGATTTGTCCACATGGTCAAATGTCTCTTTTCTTAAGACATCATTTATTAAGTAGTACCTATGTATGTATTTGTCAATGTGAAATTAAATTGCATTAATGTTCTATGCTAGTTTATAGCTCAAACATTAAGTAGAATGATGAGAAAGTAAATGAATCTAATCTACTTCTTTTTCTTCTTTGTAACTACAACTAAGACATCTATGGTTGGATATCTAACATATTCAACAAGAGTAGAGCAAGATAATGTGATTGATGTGTCCTTGATAAGAAATGCAACACAATTATGTGTAATACTTGATCTCAATGGTCTTCTACAATGATGCTTTTCTAAGTCTAAAAGATTTCAAAGCTTTCAAATGAAAAGCAATGGCTTGTTCTTCGACCAGGATGTATAGAGTTTCTTGAAGCCTTATTTGCAAGATTCCAAGTGGGAGTTTAGTCAATAGCTTTACATAAGAATGTCATGGCAATTATTAAGTGCTTGGAGATTTATGTAAAAAGGAAGTATCCTTTCTTCATGATTTGGGGCCAAGAACAATGTCATAGACATCGACTCAAAATCATATATAGGCCACATAAGATGGGAGTAGAAGCAATGTTCAAGCCTCTAAAGTATGTACTGGATCAATATGGAGATGTTTGTTAGCATACCAAGACTATTCTCATAGATGACAGTCCTTACAAAGGATGTCAAAATCTTGTTGAGAATTGCATTTATCCAAAAGCATTTGATATTGATCATAAAGACTCTATCTTGATCAAAGAACTTGTACCACACTGGACTCACTTAAGCAAATACCATGATGCACGTGAAGCCATCAAGTTTGATCGATATGGACAGGATTCGATTCAATATGGACTTGAATTGTATGCTCAATTCAAGGTTGTCATTGATGAATGAACTAGAGTAGAGAATGATGGTATTTCATATTCATCATCAGCACTACACAAGACCATGATTGATAAAGATGGTATATATGCTCAACCTTCAATTACTTCTTCCTTCAAGAGACCATCTATTATACAAACATCCTCAACAAATGCCTCACATCATCTGTCTCTTACATTGAACAACTCACAATTATCCATGTTGAAGTAAACTCCTTTAGTCTCTACTTTGAAGGATATGGAAGCAATGCAACTTGCTCATGAGTTAGGATATCACAAACATTTCATAAATTGTAGTGCAGCTAAACGTTTTATACAAAATCTACAAAAATTATATTTTCCCAAGATACATGATGTAACAAGGCGGTGACTCTATATGGAAAAATTTTGACGTTCATAATAAATATATCCCTTACAATAAATGCTTTTTCATGGCTATGAAATATATGCTTGTTAGAAATTTTAAGTGTTTTATGTAGTTACCTTGGTGTTTCTAAACACCACCAATATAAATGAGAGAATCTACTTTATATTTTTTATTAGTTCAATAACATTAGTTAATTTTGTTGAAAATTCTTATAAAGTGGTTTCAATCCTTTTTTGTACTTTATGATTGTCTATTATACAAACATACTCAACAAATGCATCACGTCATTTGTCACTTACATTGAACAACTCACAATTATCCAAGTTGAAGTAGACTCCTTTAGTCTCTACTTTGAAAGATATGGAAGTAATGCAACTTGCTCATGAAATAGGATATCACAAACATTTCATAAATGGTAGTACAACTATCTACAAAAGTTGTATTTTTCCAATATACATGATGCAACAAGGTAGTGACTCTATTTGGACTAATTTAGACTTCCATAGTAAATATATCCCTTACATTAAGGGATTTTGCATGGCTATGAAATATATGATTGTTAAAAATTTAAAGTGTTTTATGTAATTACCTTGGTATTTTTTAATGCAACCAATATCAATGAGAGAATCTACTTAATGTTTTTTATTCTTTAAATAACATTAGTTAATTGTGTTGAAGTTTCTTATAAAGTGGTTTGAGTCCAATTTTGTACTTTATGTCTTAGCTAACAAATAAGTCTTAATTAATAATAAAATTATGTCTATTTCTTTGGAAACACAAACCATTGGTCAAAGGTTAAATCTTTGGTTTTTTTAAAAACATAAACTTCTAGCTTGGTATATGAATCTTCATTTTATGATATGAATGTTCATTTAGCTAGTCAAAGTCTGAAGCTAGTTGATATTGGCCAAAGCCAATATCAATCTTGTCCATATATTGTCAAGATAGATAGAAAATTTGAATAAAAGATATTTGCATATCATGTATATACATACAAAAAATGCAAATTGGGTGAAAAATTATTTAACATACTTGTGTCTATTGATTTATCCAAAAAAAAGAACCATCACATCATAGGTTATCCAAACTTATTACTATATGGTATTAGATCAAGCTATTAAACCACACCTAGTTAGTGGTGACTCTTTTAAGGTCCTAGTTCATGAAACTTATACATGTCACTTTAAATGATGCTATATCTAAAATAAAAAACTCAAATTATAAAATCTTTAAATCCATAACATTATAAATTTTGGCCATTATAATATATTTTCATTGAATGTTTAAGAATCTTGTATTCTAAATTCTCTCAGCACTCCTTCAAACCTTTGTATTTTTACATTAAACTTGGAAATTTCCTACGTATATACTAGTTAAGCCTCCTTGATGTTTCCACCACCATACAACATCATATTTTGTTAGTATGCTAGAAAAGATAGAGGTGAAATCCAAATCTCCCAATAGCCACATAGCTTACATTCATCATTTAAGCTCTTAATATGTGTGATCTTATATTTATAACATACAAAGTGCTCTTTAAAGATAAACATAAACATAGTGCTCTCTTTCATTCACAAAAGTAAGACATTCATTAAAAGTGGGACTTGGAAAATTCCCAAAATCTCTAATATGGTGTTTTGGGGACTAGTTAAGACTTAGTAGACATGTTGGATTTGCTATTGTTTTTAATGTCTCAACATGATCATCAACAAAGTCATAATCATGTTTCTTATGAAGATGACAATGTGGTTTCTAGGAATATTTAGATTGCTAATGACTGTCATGATCTTGATGACTCACATGCTCTTAATCATCAAACCAGTTGCCATTTGTATGAGTTTTAAATCAAATGATACTGTTGTCCGAATGATATTATCACATGCACTACTAAACTTGATTGACATTATATTGCATAAAATACAAGATGATCACTTTAGTAAATAGAAGTTGAAGTAGGGATTTTGGGCCTTATTTAATGTTTGAGCTAACCTGAATAGGTCTACAGCTTCTTAGTAGATTCTATTAGATGTATTTAGAGAATGTCTAGGATCTATAAATGCTATAGTAGATCTTTTAAAAGTCGTAGAAAGTAGTATTGTAGCTATTGAATGATTTAGTGACTACAAGTTTGAGTTCTCTTGTTACATTGCTATAGGCAACTGATTATCAGTTGTCAAGGTCTATATTGATGATGTTCTAGCCTTGATATCATTGTTTTGATGTAGGGACAATGATAACCACATATAAACACCTGTACAATAGAAATAGTAGCATCATGAGAATAAGAATCATGGTATTGAGAGATGAGATAAGATGCCCTCTTCAATTTGAGATAGGTTTTTCACAAGGTAGATATCTAAAATAGAGAGTGAGGAGAGTTGCTAGGAGACAAACTCTCTAAATGGAAGGAAGTTGTCTACCATTGGAGAAAGGTGCCTTACTCAAAGAAAGGGGGAGATGAGTGTGCTAATATACTATCTTGCTTGAGTGTGATAAAATGATTGTTTGTGAAATTGAATGTGCATAATAACTTGTAGGATAAAACAATCCTTCGGAAGGAGGCACATCATGATTGTAGTATAGATAAAAGCTAAAGACTATTTGTAAGAGTTACTACAACTTTATCAAGAACACTAAATTAAGCTTGTTAGAAAAATAGATTTTGCAAATGGTTAAAATCTAAGCTTGTCACAACATGAAAAAATGGCAACAACAAAAATTGAAGGGTGATTCCTAAGAGTTATAGAGTTTAATGATGGGTGTTTTAGCTCCATTGTAAGTAGGAATGGAGTTTTGTGTTATTAAGGAATGTCAAGAAAAAAGTAAAGAGAAGCAGATTGGTCTTTTGGAAAATTGTAGACCAATGTTTTTTTGAGCTTCTGTCAGCATTGACATCATCATCTATATCAAGGGGGAGATATTTGAATATCTCTATTTGAGCTCATCATTGTTCATCACAACTTAAAAGGTCTGTGCTTGCTGAAATTCCAAATTGTTGTATAAGTTATAGACTCTTATGCTTTAGATTTCAAGAACAATTTGTCATGAGCTTCCTTTCCAAGACTTATAGACTTATTTTCTTTTGAGTGATGATAATGCAATATATCAATATTTGTTGATCTATCACATGCAAAAGTATCATGCTCTATAGCCATGATGCTCCCTCTAAATACCAATTCCCTATTATAGGAAGGAAAAAAAAGGGAATTCCCTATCAATTTCCTAGTTTAGAATACCCATAAGCAGGGAAAATAAATCATAGGGAAAATGGAACATCCCCTTGTTAGAGAATCTTGGGAAATCATATAGGAAATTTTCTACATAGGAATCTATGTGATTCCCTAGATTCTAAAATTTCCTATGTGATACCCTAGATTCTCTATCTAGGGGTGATTCCCTAGATTCTAAACTTTCATATCTAGGAAATTTCCTATGTGATTCTCTAGATTCTCTAACTAGGCAATGTTCCATTTTCCCTATGATTTACATTCACTACTTATGTGTATTCTTAACTAGGGAATTGATAGGGAATTCACTTTTTTTTCCTATGTAGGGAATGATTAAAAGTTCCTTGTGATATATATGCTTTTAGTGAACACACTTGTAAGGTATAATTGTTATCTTTAACATGAAAGGTAATGTTTCCAATGACCCTCTTGTAGAGTGAATCTTTGTTTATTGAATAAACCATTATCTCATTTCCTTGTTATTGTTTTGACACTAATAACTTGTGTGTGTGTATGTGTGTGTGTGTGTGTGGAATTCTAACATTCTCACTTGAATTGTAACACCCTCGGAAAGCTCCTAAAGGTTTCATGTTTTCTTAATTGATTTTTAACAAATGAAAAATTATTTCTATCTTGATTGGTTATCACCAAATCAAAATTGAACAACCAATGAAGTTTTTAGCATACTTCCTCATCTCTTTAGTGATATGCATTGTAAGCATAAGGATGTCTAAGATGTCTCCTCATAGCTTGACTAAGCATTGTAAGCATAAGGCCATGTAATGATGTTTAGTATAACCACACAAAAACATGATATTGATTTCCAAATTGTTATTTTAAACATGAAAGATATGTTTGAAATAGCAAAATGCAAATGTTGCACAATTTCATATATGTAATCATGTGATCCTTCAAGACTAAGTTGGACAAGCTTATGTTTCAAACTCCAATACTATGACTTGTATCTTTAAAGGGAAAACAATCTTCTAGATCTTAACACCTATTTGACAAACCTACTTCACCTTGACTAATGGAGCTCTAAAACCTTTGAAAATATGCTTGGTTTCAAATAGGATTTAAAAAACTTTCAAATTTGTGTTGGAGCACTTGCTTGTTGATTTGTTGTGATTTCCTTATAGGTGGACACTTAGTGTTATAATATATTAGAGTGGCATTGTCAAGCTTGAGTTGAAGGAAGTAAGAGATTGAAGTGAAAGATGAGCTTGAAGCTTGAGTGGCTATGGAGTCCACAATTAGGGTTTCTGAACCCGACTAATTTGTTGTCTGCAGCAGTTCATGGGATGGATCATTTGGCCCAAGATTTAGTGAGAAGGAAGCTTGAGTAGCGGGCTTTCAAAGCCTTATGGTTAGAGTGGATGTCACAACATGTAGGCATAGATAAAGCCATATGGCAACATGCACACGCAACGAGGATAGCAACCACGAATTTTTCTAATGTGAAAGCTATAGAACATCGATGTCTATGTTTGAAGTGCCAGGAGGAAGCTTCTTCTTGAGTAGATGAAGATATCTCCAAAAGGAATCACTAGAAGATATGGCTTCTACTAGAGAGAGATCTAGAAGCTCCAAGGTGGGTAAGTGCAGTTAACTATGGTTGCCACAAGGTGGAAGATGAAGATGAAGTTTAAGATGGAGTCATGAGCTGGATGTGCGCTAGAGAGAGATGACTAGAGGTGAAGAGAGAGTAGAGAAGCAATATACAGAGCTATGCCATGCTTGGTTGAGCTCTGATACCATGTCAAAAATAAAGATCTAGAGCATGGTAGGAGCTATGGAGGATGGAAGATGAACACACAACTCATGGTGACATAGACTTAGAAGGCGAATTAGGTTCCAAGATGGAAGCTTGGACTCATAAACACATTCTTGTGTAAGATGGACAATGACACTGGAAATAACTCAAACTGATAGTTCCATTACATTGAAATGAGTGTCAACAAGTACATGCCTTTATAGCTTTTGGATAATACCACCATACCTCACTGTGCTTATGGGATTCTATCATCTCTTCCCAGAGCATACATCATATGTCCATCTTCTAGCCTCTTTTAGGCACACATATCAACCATCATTTGCTATTCTCAACAACCTTTGATACTCAAAAAATGCATCTTCATTTTCATTTCCTCAATATCCTCATGGAATTTATCTTACATGGCTAAAACCCTTAAGCAGTTTAAAGTTGTATCTTCTGATGTAGATAACCAATGACTAATATCACTATCAAAATCATCATCTAATGAAAATTTAAAATGTATTCACCAACAACCACCTATTTTTCTTTATTAAGATTATGTACAAAATTCATCTCTACTTTTTTTTCTCTTGCGAATCAATGTTTTTTAAATAGCCAAGCATAAGGTCCTTCATTTTATCGGTCTTCTCTACTTTATAATCATAGAATTTGCTATTGGATTTCTCATCCATTCCACTAACCACTTCATCTCTTGACTCCCTCAAAAATCCCTTTGAGATAACTTGTGTCGTAACCACCCTATCATTTCTAGGACCAATAACAATGTAACCTTTATACGAATCTTGATTGCATCTCGCTTAGTATAACCAAGGTCAAACCCAACAACATAGAGTATGAAGAAATATTTGTCAATGAGCAAATTTCCAAGTAGTTTATGTTAAATTCTAGTCCAACAATTACAAATTTCACATTGTAAAGCAAACCCAAAGGAGTCACTTTCCTTTGATCAGCCAGACATTAAACTATATGGGTAGGTTCTGGATTCTTCAAACATATTTCTTGCATTGTTTGCTCTGTCACTAAATCAATTGCTAAACCACCACCCAATTATATTTTACTCAAAAAATGACCATTGATGATGGTATCGATAACTACTACTTCTAGATCCACTATTTTTACTTCCTTAGTTATTTTCGTTTTGGATGTATTTTTGCTTACCTTAGAAGTGTTAGTCTTGATCCTTTTCCTTCTACACCCAAACTAGTTTATGATAAAGCTGTCCTTGGCATATAGGTGCTATTTCAAGCAATTGTTGGAGATTAATTGTTAAATTTACTTCCTTTAGGGCTTCCCAAAGATCATAGACCTTCTTTACCTTTTTCACTTGCTCTTTGATTTCCTTTGTTGGAGGTACTAGTCTTTCAAGAAAAGGAGCTACACCTACTTGAATTTTAGGATTTTGTAGGGAAACAGGTAATAATGGATGATCAAAAGAATGTTGAGGAGAGTCCAATTCAAGTAGCTCTATATTAGGATCTATATTCTTTGATTTATCATTTGCAACATCTTTTAATTGTGGACTCTCTTCCTCCAGACCTTGCTCATGTCGTTGCTACTTTTGCTGTAACATGTCCACCTGTTGTATTCAGGACTCTCTTCCTCCAGACCTTGCTCATGTCGTTGCTACTTTTGCTGTAACATGTCCACCTATTGTATTCAGGACATGCCTTAGCAGTCCATCCGAAAGGATGTCTAGAAAGCTCTGCCCGGCACTCTCATGGAATGTTATGGGGTTTGCGATCTAGGACTTTCCGCGTCTGCCACCTAGCGAAAGTATTCTGGCCGTTCCCACTTAGAACAGACCTGAATCAGGGTTTTCCCTATTGGTCATTTCCTAAACGGCAACTAGCGTCAAACCCGAGCGAACTACTTTACGCAGAAACGCCAGGTCCAAAGTGGATTCACGTTGCACTTGGTTCAAGGAGAATGGAAAACGAGAGGGATGCAAGGCTCAACCTCTCTGCCATAAGGCATAGTCTCATTCCATTCCCCTAAAACAACGTAAACTGGGATTACTGTAACTTAGATTCTAGGTCAATGCTCTTGTTGTTTGTGTTCTTTGAACAATCTTCTTGCTGTCCATCATGATTGAGAAAAGTTCCTAGCCAACCGGGACCACCCGACCCATGGCCACATCCACTGCACTTTCCTCAGGTTGTTTTAGTTGTCTAATTACCTACCACATTTAGTTGGAAAAGCATCAAACAACTTCCTTAATTAGTCTATTAAGCATTGGTTCCTTCACATAATCATAGCATTTGACATAGAAAAGCAATGTCAAACAAGTTCCTTTTCAACAGCTTATCATATTTATCTTTGGAATACATTTATAACATCCAGCCCGTAGGCTTATCCATAATCCGCCGAAGGCTATCCAACAATCCATAGGGATTACTAATCCAAGATTCCGCCCATAGAAGTGTTTTCAGGCCTTGAGATCCAATCTCAAGTCACGTTGGCCTCCTGTGCAGGGCCCGGAAGGCGAGGGATTTACGAGACAGAGCCCCCTCTGGCACCCAAGCATCCTCTTGCTCCAAGTAGCGCTCAATGGAGAGACCTCTCGTGGTGGGTTCGGTCCACCTTCCCAGCGTGGTTAACAACCCCCTTGGTTAGGGTCACGCAAGCAGTTGGGGGTAATTGAAACTACCTCTTCCTTCAGGCCTTCAACTTGAAGCATTAGATATCCATTTATCCTTTAATTCTTTGAGCAAACAAAGCAAAACAGTGCTCTTAAAACTGTTACAAGCACAATCATTTCCATTGGTCGTTATTTGGCCAACTGCTAAGGAGTGAATCCTTCTTTTTGAATGCATACAGCACTCGATCCGGGATCAATTGTAACTTGGCAAGATCCCCAAGGGTTTGTTTGTTAACCATATATCCTTGGGTTAGGGCCGTATCCTATTAACCCCACTTAATCAATACCTTAAGTTCAAATAGCAGTACATATGTTATTCCAATTTGGTCTTTTGCTTCCAAGCAAATATCCAATTCTCGTATTCTTCGTCACTTTACCCAAGAAAGGTACTATATCAGGATGATTATTCATCCTTTTGCAAGATAACTTGCGTAAGAATGTGCCAGTCTTATTCCGAGGAATTGGCCATTCCCTTGTGATTAATTCACAAGATCATGCAACTCTACAACTTGTTGCACAAGTGTCCCATCAAAATATGGGACTATTTACCCATTGAATGGAATCTTATAATCACAAAATCATGATTAGATATAACAATCTGTTCTTGATTGCATTAGGCTGACATTGTTGGTCCGAGGGTTCCAAGTTCAAACCAAATTTCATCTTTTTAGCGAGAGATCCTTAGGGTAAAAACCCTAGATCATTTCTCGCAAGTATGTCCTACTGTCCCTACATTCTATGAATGTGGGCAAGTCTTTAGGGTATAGGAGTTTCAACTTTAGCAATACGAGCGACTAGGTCAGGTCCACAATGTGTTAAATCCTAGTTAGCTCTTTGGGATATGTTGCATTGAATTAACCCTTTCTAAACAAGTACCTCGCAGTTTTAGGTGTTTAGATTTAAACTAATTTAACTTGTCTATTCTTGAAGATAATTACACTACCATTTCCGTAACCACATGATTCATTGTCTACGTGTAAGTTGATTTACAAACCCTAACTTTTCGGGTTAAGATCAAATCATAGGTTAAGTTATAGCATAATTCCAATTGATCATTCTATAACATGCAACCAAGATTCATGCTACTAAGCTTTAGGATTGTATGTTTAAACATGCAGCCTTTTTCTACTTTCTTTTCCAAACGAATTTGTCGTATGCTGAACTTACACAACCTTTCGTTGATTTGAGTTTTTAGGCCACTTGCCTAGAGTTAAAGCTTCTTCATGCAGCCTTAGCAATTTCCTACGATTGCTAGAAACTTTCTTTAAGAATCATTTCGAAGAAAATATGTTCAATAATGCGATATGCGGTTTATTCCTTCCATGCTTAATCAAAGTGTACTATCATAATTCCATTTTGTAAAGATGGGCATTAATTAATCTACTTTCATTACTTTGCAATGCATAAAAAACCACTTGCTAGAAATGCATAGAAATCTTATGCTCACTTTATTTTGTTTGTTTTATTGAAAAATACTAATGACCGAATCCCCCAATTGTGATCTATTAGCCAAAGTATTTTCAATCGAAAAAACATGCATCCTTATTCCTCAAATGATCCATGCATAATTGAAATATTATGACGTTAATCAAATTTAGGAAGAAGAACCTGGACCTGTGGTGAAATGTCCACATGGATGTTAGGAGACGATCCTCCTGCGGTTGCACCTTGTGCCTTCTTAGGAGCCATTGCGAATTCAGCCTTTCCGCCTTGGACGTAGATTTATGATGTTGGCCGATCTTCTTCGAACACAAACTCCCTTTGTGACCACTTACACCGTCTTTCGGAGTTAGCTTTAAAAGGATTTATAGGATTCCTCCTTAAACTTCAAGGAAGAAGGGGTGTAAAAGATTTGCTTTGTGAAGGCAAAGGGAATTTTTAAAAGATCCCGGGTTAACAAGAACCGGCTTGAGAGGGCAATAGGGAAGGCCCACAGGAAGAGTTTTCGAACTCAGGATAGTGGAAGTTTTGTGGGGAACCCAAGGGGGGAAGAAGGGATTAACTTCGAGGCTAGATGGGTTTTTAAAGGGCCTTAGGTGAAATGAAGAAGGGAAAGAAAAAGGTGTTTGTGAAGGCCAATAAAAGGGCTTCTAAGGGACCCCGAGATTAAGATAAACCTTTGAGGGACTTTGCAATATAAAAAGGCTTAAAGGACCCTAAAGAATTATGTGGGGGAAAAAAAAACCCACGGGGAGGGTTTTAAATCCCGAGGAGGGGGGGTGGAAAAAAGGGGTTTATGAAAACCCTCTTAAGAAGGCTTAAGAAGCCACAAGAAGGGGGGCTTCCAAGGAGGCTTTAGAAGCTTCCCCAAGAAGCTTCTAAAGCTTCTGGGGTAAATGGAGGTCCCCGTGGAGTAAGGGAAAGGCGGTGGCTGGTGTACTCCCAGAATGGCGGCAGCGGCAGCTGGCGCAAGGTGATGGCGGCATTTTGGTGGCTACGGAGGCAGTCTCCCCTCTCCTTCACTTGGCCAGGCAGTGTTATGCAGCACCTCCCTCCTCCTAGCAACACAGGGCTTCCACCTCCCTCACGACTGGCGGTGATATGGCCTCTCCCAGCTCACCGCAGCATCTCCATGCCTCCTCTTCTCTCAACGGTAGTGTCGGCAGGGTGTCGGCTCATTTCTCACAACCTTCCTCCTCCTTTCCACGACTACTAGAGCCCCTGGTTTTATAGGTGTGAGGGAGAGGTACCTCTCTCCATGCGGCCATTGGCATGGCCTTCTCCCTTCTACAAGCTCCAGCAAGGAGCTTATTCACTCTTGCTATTCCCCTTTCCTCTAGCCCGACAGTCGGCTGGGGGAAAAAGGGGAATAATTTTAAAAAAATCCATAATTTTCAATTTATTACCCTCATGACCTCCTATTAAGAGGAGGTTCATGTGAAGAACGTGTGCTTAGAAATCGAGAATGTTACATTCTCTCCCCTTGGAGGAATCGAGATGTCCTCATCTCGAGATAAATTGGGGATATTGATGGTTGAGAGTGCTTTCATCTATCCAAGTGGCATCCTCCTGGGGATAATCTTTCCATTGGATGAGGCATTCTCTCAAGGTTCTCGATCTCAGTTGTCTCTCCTTAACATCTAAGATCCTGTTAGGCCTTAGTTCAAGGACTCCTTGACTAGGCATTACAACTTGTTGGTCATCACGTACATGGTTAGGATTAGGTACATACTTCTTCAATAGGCTGATATGGAATACATTATGAACCTTTAGGTTCTCAGGGAGTTTCAATCTATAAGCATTAGGTCCTAGGCACTTAAGGATCTTGTATGGTCCACAATACCTTGGGCTTAGCTTTTTGTAATTCCCTAAGGATAGAGAACTCTTCTTTGGATGTACATGAATGAAGACCATATCTCCTTCCTCGAAGATTCTATCTTGATGCTTCAAATCCGCGTATGCCTTCTATCTATCCTTGGTGGCTTGGATGTCCTATCTTATTGACTTTATTTGGTCATCCATCTCTTCTAACATCTGCCTTGAAGCTTCAACCCTCAAGGTTGGATCTGAGAAGTTTAGGGGACTTCGACAGTCATGACCATACAATGCTTGAAAAGGGGTCATCTGAATGCTTTGTTGGTAAGAAGCATTGTAGGCAAATTCAACCAAAGGCAAGTATTGAATCCACCTTTTTGGTTCACGATAGCAGTGTGCCCTAAGCATATCCTCGATGACTTGATTTACTCACTCCGTTTGACCATCAGTTTGGGAATGGTAAGCTGTGCTAAAACAGAGTTGAGTCCCAATAGCTTCAAAGATAGCTCTCTAGAAGTGTGATGTGAGGAGAGAATCACGATCACTAATGATTATTCTAGGTAACCCATGTAGCTTGAATATATCCTTGATAAACAACCTTGCAATGTCTGAGGCTTTATAGTTTGTCTTTACTGGAATAAGGTGTGCTACCTTAGTAAGCATGTCAACCACAACCATGATGGATTTGTACCCCCCCTGAACTTGGGGTAGGCCAACAACAAAGTCCATACTGATAAATTCCCATTTCATTTGGGGAATGTCAAGTGGTTGCAACTTTCCTGGCATTTTGACACGTTTGGCTTTGATACATTGACAAGACAAACACTCGGTGACATATTTGAGCACGTCACCTTTAAGCCTCTCCCAATAGTAGCTCTTCCTAACTGCATTGAGAGTCTTGGCATAGCCAGGATGTCCTGAGAAAGGGGAATCCTGAGCTTCCCACAATATCTTCTGCTTAAGTGACTGGCTTGCCGGTATATACAACCTCGTACTATAGTAGACAAGTCCACTATTAATAGAGAATTCATGATACTTAGCCTATAGCTTTTTGTCTTGATCCTTGATAGAGATCTCCCTTAGCATATTTTGATAGGCTGGATCATGGCATGCTTCCTCTCTAGCCAGCTCAAGTATTGGATTGTTTGGCATAGATACCTTTGTAGCTAGAGATCTAGCTGTTGATGGATTTTGCAAGATTATAGAATTAAGGAATGCCTTGCGACTAAGTGCATCAGCAACTACATTCTCCTTTCCAGGTCGCTACTTGATTTCAAAGTCATACTCCTCCAGCACTTCAATCCATCGACGTTGCCTCATGTTGAGTTCATTCTGGGTAAAGATCCACTTGAGACTTTTATGATCAGTCACTAGAGTAAAATTGTCACCCAACAGGTAGTGTCTCCAAAGCTTTAGAGTGTGGATGACAGCTAACAATTCTAGATCATGGGTAGCATAATTCTTCTCATGACTCTTCAGTTTCCTTGAAGAGTATGCTATAGGATGACCTTCCTGCATGAGCACACATCCTAAGGCAAGCGTGGTAGCATCAATTACTACCTCTAACTCCTTTACTGAGGTCTGGAAGTTTTAGGATATGTGCTGATACCAAAATTTACTTCAATCTATCAAAGCTAGTTTGTTCGGGAGTTGACCATGCAATGGAAGTTTGCTTCTTCAGTAAGTCCGTCAGAGGTGCTGCAATCAAAGCATAGTTTTTTATGAAGATCCTATACCATCCCATCAATCCAAGAAAACTATGTATTTCTTTGATAGATGTTGGTATTGGCCATTCTAGCACATCTCTGACCTTGGCTGGTCCACTGAGATTCCTTCTGCTGATAGGATGAATCCCAGGTATTCAATCTGACATTTGAAGAATGCATTCTTCATCTTAGCATATAGCTTATGTGTCCTCATTGTCTCAAGGACAATCAGAAGTTGGGGTTCATGATCTTCCTCCTATTTGGAATAGACTAAAGTGTTGTCGAAGAAGACGAGTACGAAGTCATCAAGATATGGCCTAAAGATATCGTGCATTAACCTGTTGAAGGTGGCAGGTGCATTCGTAAGCCCGAATGACATAACTAGGAACTCAAAGTGCCCATATCTTGTATTGAAGGCCGTCTTTGGGATATCTTTGTCCTTGATTCTTATCTGATAGTAACCAGACCTGAGATCAATCTTGGAGAAGATCTTCGCACCCTGAAGATGATCAAGAAGCTCATCTATTCTAGGAATAGGGTACTTATTCTTGACAGTTGATTGATTCAACCCTCGGTAATAATCAATACACAGTCGAAGCGTTCCATCTTTCTTTTTCTGGAACAGTGCTGGAGCTCCCCATGGTGAACTGCTAGGACGGATGTAGCCCTGATGTAGCAGTTGCTTGAGTTGTTCCTTCAACTCAATTGCTTCCGGAATGGACATTCTATAAGGTCTCTTTGCAATTGGCACAGCTCCTAGTACTAGCTTAATCTGATGGACGCATAGATTCGAGACAGGTATTTACTGGTGGATTTAAACCAACACAAAATTTTGACACCTGCTATGTCATGTCCATCTATGGCGCATACTTAAGAAGTGAGATAAATTTAGAGTAGTATGCATCAAGAGTGAGTCCCAGTTGTTTTAGCTCGTAGAACTCATTCATTTTTTGTGTGTGATACGCAGGTGGTAAGTATCTTCCTTGCACGGCTTTCTTCAGTTTCTCCCAAATAACCGATACTTCTGCGATCCCTTAATCTCTGCAATATTGCTTCCACCAAAGCTTGGCTTCGCCGGTGAGCTTCAGCTTGGCAAGCATAGCCTGATTGGTGGGTGCAGTATGGGCTGCCTCAAAGTAGTCATCCATGGATTCAATCCAAATTTCAGCATTTGCTCGGATGGACCTGCCTCTCCCGTCAAATTCGGGCGACTTAATTTACTTGAGAAGAAACTTCTTCTCCTGGATTACAGTAGTACTTGATGTAGGAGGTGACCTGGGGATCTGTACCTGGGGTTGTGCCTGGATAAAGGTTTCTTAACGTTATTACTTGTTAATCGTTATGATTTATATTTCATCTTTATTTCAGGTATAAACCAAGCAATCTCACCACTTAACTTCTTATCAATTCTCATGAACAAAACAGACATTGATAAAAAGAAGTCTTATTGCATTTATATGGGCATAGCCCTTTCAGAATACAACCTTTCTTGCGATGATAAGCCAAATGTTTACATTTAGTTTGGGGAGAATAATATTGTATTACATTTATCTATAGGAACTGGATAATAGTATGGTTTCGGGGCATGGATCTTCAGGAATTGGTGAGTCATTGGAAGATTAGGGTATCCTTTCCTTTGGAACCCATTCTTCTCATGGCGCCCCAATACCTTGATCCTATCGGCGCGGATTACATGGGTCACTTCCTCATATACATATGAGTTCAGCTCAACCCTCTGACCTCGAATATGTAAAGTTGAATTTACATGAGCCTCCACAAAAATGAACAACTTCACGAATTTTAGGTCTTCCAACCACTTGATCCTCTTTAGGTTGGTTTGAAGGTATGCAAACCGATGGGCAGCTATATAGTATATTCCTGAGGTACCTGTCCGTCTTCGTTCCATGTACAAAGGCAATGGATTATAAATACACCTAGGATGTTCATCATCCCAACCCTTTGTTGATAATTCGGGGAATGCATCGCAGTCATAAACATGACTTGGAACACTAAGAACCTGTTCCATGCTTCATAATTTTGCAAGATAGTATTGAAAGTATGGAAATGTTTGGAACAACAACATTTGCTTTACTTCATCTTATTAAGATTTCATAAAAAACAAATCCTTCGTTGGCTGGCTCTAATACCAATTGTAACATGTCCACCTGTTGTCTTTAGGACACGTCTTAGTAGTCCATCGAAAAGGATCTTTAGAAAGCTCTGCCGGGCACTCCCATGGAATGTTACGGGGTTTGTGATCTAAGACTTTCCGCGTCTGCCACATAGTAGAAGTATTCTAGCCGTTCCCACTTAGGACCGACCTGAATCAGGGTTTTCCCTATTGGTCATTTCCTAAACGGCAACTAGCATCGAACCCGAGCGAACTACTTTACGTAGAAATGCCAGGACCGAAGCGGATTCATGCTGCACTTGGTTCAAGGAGAATGGGAAACGAGAGGGATGCAAGGCTCGACCTCTCTGCCATAAGGCATAGTCCCATTCTGTTCCCCTAAAACAGCCTAAACCGAGATTACTGTAATTTAAATTCTAGGTCAATGCTCTTGCTATTCGTGTTCTTTGAATGATCTTCTTGCTGTCCATCATGATTGAGAAAATTTCTTGGCCAATCGGGACCACCCATCCGTAGGACGGACCCATGGCCACATCCACCGCACTTTCCTGAGGTTGTTTTAGTTGTCTAATTACCTACCACATTTAGTTGGACAAGCATCAAACAACTTCCTTAATTAGTTCATTAGGCACCGATTCCTTTACATAATCATAGCACTTGACATAGAAAAGCAATGTCAAATAAGTTCCTTTTCAATAGCTTATCATATTTATCTTTGGAATACATTTATAACATCCAGCCCATAGGCTTATCCATAATCCGCTTGAAGGCTATCCAGCAATCCACAGGGATCACTAATCCAAGATTCTGCCCGTAAACTAGTATGCGGGGCTCAAGATCCAATCCTGTTAACCCCAACATGAAGAAAGAAAAATGAAATAAAAAAGACGCAGGGCAAAGGTGGAAAAAAGGTAGCCCGACTGAAGATAGAAGAGGAGAAAATGCCAAAAGCGCAAGGGCAACCTTAAAAAGTCCAAGGCAAATGCAAAAGGGGAAAGGTGCATTTTAAAATACAAAGGCGCACCCTGAAATCTTGTAAAAGAGGGCCAGGCGGTGGAAAATCCAGAAAGCTAAAATAGAAGACAAAGACAAAGACCAAGGCTAAGAGAAATGGAAGACAAAGGCGCACAAGGAAAAGCACAAGTCAAAACTTTTGTAAAAGAGCGCAAGCGCATCATGGTTTAATTCAAGGAGCATCGGGCTCTCACCCGTGCAATTTGTAAATGTAGACGAGCGGTGGAAAGGAAGCTAGGAAGATAGAAGGACAATGGGAAAGAGGGCCAAGGCTACGGTCGGCCATGTAAAAAAGGGGATGACTGCCCAAAAAGGAATTTAGGGTTTTGTATAGAAAGTTGAAAAGTGAATGAGAAGCTAATTCTTGTGTGTGGCCAAAAGTAGCTCTCTTCTTCTTCTTCTTCTTCTTCTTCTTCTTGCTTGCTTGAGCTTGTGCTTGAGAGGGGGAGTGTGAGAGTGTGAGGGTGAGGGACCGTGGGGTGGAGAAGCTCTCCATCTTCTCCTTTCTTCTTCTATTCTATTCGCTTCTCTTCTCTTCTCTTGCTCGCGGTGATGAAGCTTGAAGCGTGGAGCTTGCTTGAAGCTTGCACTTGGATCTTGGAGCTACCGGAGTGTGCAGGAGAGGAGGTAACTCAAACGGCATGGCGATAAGCTCACTATACCCATAGATATGGATGGCGCGTCAGCTATGTGAGAGGTAGCCATTAGTGCTCGGCTTGGAATGCTTGAAAAAATAAGCGGTCCAAGGGTCTTGGCGGCGGTTGAGCGAAAGCTCCCACATTTTGGTTCCGTTGCCAGGACCAACGGATTCAAGCCTTGAGCACTTCAAATCGAGCATCGAAGTAAGGGTTTTCCCCGAACCGGTGCTTGAGATAGGTAGGAAGTGAGGGGAGTTGAAGATGGTATTCGATCTCCTTGGGAAGTAGGTTTTTTGCTTTTTGAGATTTATGTTGTGACATGGAGTAGAGTCGGTATTTACTTTGCGATTTGGGTGCATTAGGATAGGAAAAAACAAAGAAAAAGAAGAAAAACAAGTATTAGGGTTTCTGCTGTCATAACAGGGCATGAGGGTTTGATTCGTTTGCCGATTTGCATTTTGGAGTTTATTGGCTATTCCAGGTATATACAACTCTTCCCCTCCATCCATAGCTTTGATATGGAGGTGTGTGTGACAGGCCGTGACCTGAATCGTGTGATTTGGGCGATTTATTGTTGCACTGGTAAAAAATGCGCTACGCTCAGCATGTCCAAGTGACGACGATTCTGGGCCGAGTCCCACAATCGGCCCTCGGCCCATTGCCACTCAGCCCACCTGACTCGGCCCTCGCTTTGCCATTTGGCCCTCAGTCCTATCGACTCGGACCACTTGGCTCGACCCACGTGACTCGACCCTCGGCCCACTCGACTCGGCCTCGGCCACTCGGCCCTCGGACAACTAGACTCGGACTAGCTGAAATTGACATTCAGACATTCGGCCCTTTCTACTCGGCTCTG